>NC_040077.1:99587399-99890429 GCF_003369695.1 Bos indicus x Bos taurus | reverse complement strand
TTTCTTCCCCAATAACATGACTTTTGATGTTTATGTGCAAAAGAAACAAGATGCTTTTCAGCATCTTAGAAATTTTGCTGGAGAATTTCACATATACTTTTAAGCCCTATTGTATGATCTGTTTAATGAAAGTAAAATACACATAATTCATAACCATTTAAATTTGAATATTAGTTTTATGGTATATATGACTATAAACTCACTAATATAGAGAGTTTTATTTACGGACTAAGGTGTCTTCTTTTTGAAATATTAATTTGTAATTGGACCAGGTTAATCTCACTATTAAGTAACAGGGCAGTAACTTACATACTTTCTTTTTCTGGAGATGTGTTTTACTACATTTTTTTGCTTATTTATCAGATAATTAAAATAATTAAAATATCTATTTTTTCTCCAGTGATCACTAATAGCCACTCATTTTTACATAATTGTAATCAAATGGTATGATAATAAGAGCCAATACTTACATCTTTTCTAAACATATGCTAACTGATAAATATATGATACAGTTATATGTACTTTATATATATTAATTCACATAATCACAGCACTACCTGGTGAGAATTAGCACCTCCATTTTACAGAGCAGAGACTGAAAAGGTTTTGTGACTTGAGTGAGATTTCAGTTTATTAACGGCAGAGCCAAGATTCAAACTCAGGCAGAGTGGCTTCATTATCTTTACTTTTAAATTTGTTGTTGTTATCCTGTCTAATATAAATACTTTGGGAGTTATACTTTTCTTACACAACTGGGTTACAGATTCAAGATGCCCATGGATTTGGTTAGGCTATTCTGAGTTCTGTTTCTAGTTTCTTTCCCCCCCACACATGATGAACACTTATTCTCTCAGCTTTCTTATATAAAATCAAAGATTAGTAATAATATTCATTTCATAAGGTTTTTGTGAAGTATCAGTGACTTACTATATACAAAAGTACTTAGCATAGTGCTAAGTACTTAATAGTTCAGTTCAGTTCAGTCACTCAGTCGTGTCTGACTCTTTGCGACCCCATGAACCACAGCACGCTAGACCTCCCTGTCCATCACCAACTGCTGGAGTCCACCCAAACCCATGTCCATTGAGTCCATGATGCCATCCAACCATCTTATCCTCTGTTGTCCCCTTCTCCTCTTGCCCTCAATCTTTCCCAGCATCAGGGTCTTTTCAAATGAGTCAGCTCTTTGCATCAAGTATTGGAGTTTCAGCTTCAACATCAGTCCTTCCAATGAACACCCAGGACTGATCTGCTTTAGGATGGACTGGTTGGATTTCCTTGCAGTCCAAGGGACTCTCAAGAGTCTTCTCCAACACCACAGTTCAAAAGCATCTTGGACAGTTCTTTGGCACTCAGCCTTCTTTATGGTCCAACATTCACATCTATACATGACCACTGGAAAAACCATAGCCTTGACTAGATGGACCTTTGATGGCAAAGTAATATCTCTGCTTTTTAATATGCTATCTAGGTTGGTCATAACTTTCCTTCCAAGGAAAGTTTTTTGGCTGCAGTCACCATCTGCAGTGATTTTGGAACACACAAAAAATAAAGTCAGCTACTGTTTCCACATCTATTTGCCCTGAAGTGATGGGGCCAGATGCCATGATCTTAGTTTTCTGAATGTTGAGCTTTAAGCCAACTTTTTCAGTCTCCTCTTTCACTTTCATCAAGAGGCTCTTTAGTTCTTCTTCACTTTCTGCCATAATGGTGGTGTCATCTGCATGTCTGAGGTTATTGATATTTCTCCCAGCAGTCTTGATTCCAGCTTGTTCTTCCTCCAGCCCAGCATTTCTCATAATGTACTCTGCGTATAAGTTAAATAAGCAGGGTGACAATATAAAGCCTTGACATACTCCTTTTCCTATTTGGAAGCAGTCTGCTATTCCATGTCAAGTTCTAACTGTTTCTTCCTGACCTGCACACAGGTTTCTCAAGTACTTAATAAGTGAAAGCCAAAATGTTATGTCTTTATTTTGTTATTACTTGAGACCTTTCTTGAATATAGTTTTCCATTGGGTTGTACCCTCTTTTGAGAGTGTCTGTTCTAAAAGTTATGGTGCCTCCTTTCTGGAATGAAATGAAGTATGGAGGGATTTTTCATATGGGGGAAGTTAAGAGAAAAACTACTTAACTCTGTATTTCCTCAAACTGAACTGAACAAGCATGTTAATTAAGCTTGAATTTGTCTTAATAGAGTTTACCTTTGTTTCTCAGATGACTAATTTTATTGTACATAATATCCTAAAAATAATATCCACTGAAAAGAAAACTTCATTCAACATATATAACCTAGTCAATTATTCAGTCAACATGTGTAACTTATAGTGCTACTCATGGAGGGATACAATAGTAAGCAAATCAGATTGGTATTAGTTAAAACTCTATAATTTAAATGTATTTTAAAATTATCTTCCTGTAAAATATAGTTTTTCTTAGCCTCACTGCCTCATGAATCATTACTTCCTGATCTATTAAGAGGCACATAGATGAGAAAAATTGGAATGGATCTTACCTCTTCAATCCCTTGCCTCACCTGCTTTTGCTAATGTGAACTTGATTGTTAACACAGCAGTTATAAACACTCATATAATTCCCATCTTCAGGGGACAAAGTCTTACCTTTTTAAGTCTTTAAATTTTAATTTCTGAGTACTGAGCAAAAGCAGTATTAAATTTATCAATGCAATAGCTAACATAAATAAGACTTTAATTTCATGTGAAATGTCTCTCTGTCCCTGTTCGACAACTCAAATAACTATGTAGAATTCTTGAACAGTGTTTAACATTTAAATTTAACATGTTTTTCACAAAATGTGTAAATATTATGTACATACAATGATCATAATCAGACATGTTTAGGAAAAGCAATTTGTTTCCCCTTAGATATCACTAATAGCTCTCTGCTTGTGATCTAGACTTGTAATAATTTTTCCAAGGTTACAGAGGTTCCTTAAATGAAAGGAAACTGAAAAGAACATCAAATGTGAGACCTTCATAGAGTTCACTGGGAAGAATGAGCCTTTACCTGCCAATGCTTTTTATTAAAAAGAGTGAGACCATTGTCCTGAGTGCTGAGTTAATCAGTTAGTAAGTTTTACTTCACTTCATTGACTCTTAAAAGATGCTTTAATTTTTTTTTCTTATTATAAACTAAATCATTTATTTAAAAAAATGAACAAAAAGATAAAAATCATTTAAAAATTATATAATTTCCCAATATAAAATTAGCTAATGTTAACTTTTTTACATTTTTCTATGTATATACAAATAGACATGATAGTATTTTTCAATTTTAAACAATTTTTGGTGCAATATTTTTCTGAACTCCTTGCCCATTTCACCTTTCAGCCAACCTAATGGTTCTCAACCTAGAAGAGTATCTCATCCTACTAAGGAGTGTGTAAAAGTGTGTAGAAGCATTTAGTGGTGGTGATGGAAGGACAGTTATTACAACACTGAAGTAAATTGACTCCATATCAATTCCTGATAATTCCTTCAAGTTCCATTATATGAATCTCTAAGAAAAAAATCAGTGAAGTGGGGATGTGAGTAATGGTCTAATCATCTGAGATTTTAGTGATCTTTCTTGTAGAATAAGGGCTCAAAATGAAACTTAACTTTAGGTTAAGATAGCTTCAGTTTGTTGCAAAAAAAAAAAAAAAAAAAGAAATTATATGTCTTCCATATGTGAGTTTTGGGAAGAGATTTGTACCTGTCACATCAATCAACCTTAATCTCTCTCTCTACATTGTTCCCTCTTTCCAGCTCTTCTGCTTGCTCCTCCCTCTCTCTCACCCTAAAAAGAAATGCAATTATATTTTGCATTTTGTTTTTCCTTCTTTCAGACACTATTTTGGACACATGTGTCTTTGTTAATTTTGGGGTAAGTGTTAGTTATGAACGCATACTGGGAACTGAGGCAGCTTTTCTTTTTTCCTGGTGATGTCCAGCTACAAACCATTCTTGGTGCCCACTATTCTGAGCACTGAGCATAGTGCTGGGTTCCTCTCTGCCCCAACATCCTGGGGGCAGCAGGTCTGCCACACCTCTGGTGCCAGAAAGTCTGACATCTGCAGGGCAGCTGAGTAACTGCTTTTAAAGTAGGCTTAAATAATCATATCAAAAAGGGTAGGTGTGACCAAGACTGTATCAGATAGAATATAATTGATTGGGGGGTGTGGTCAAAGGAAAGAAGCATTGCATATACAATCATATTAGTTTACATTAGCAGCTGGCGAGACTCATCAAATACTGTGGGGAAAAGGAACAGAGGAAAAAAACAAAATCTCAAGAGGCAGTGATACCTTTAATAAACCGTTGTTTTATTTTCAGTCATTTGAGATACTGGCAAAGGCATTGTGCCTTCATGGGAACATCTCTGCAAAACATGTGGGGTGGACAGATACCAAAAGATTTCAATCAGAATCTCTGGGGCAGAATGGCCTGTGCATCAATATTTTATTTTGTGGCTAAGCTCCAAATATGATTACAATGTACACTCAAGATTGGAAACTGTGGACCAAACGTGTCTAGATGAGCACTCAGGTTAACTTCTTAGTCCTTCGGGAGTCCAAGGGAATGGGGCCAGCTTTCAAGACTGGGTACTTCTATATACTAGCCTAACTGAACTCACTGCCAAGAAAGCTCCAGGTTAACTACAGAGGCTGTTTGACATTTTGACATTGGAAACCTAGGAAACATTAGAGTAGTGGAAGTTTCTAACTTAGGAGTAAGTAACAAACATAATATTAAAATTGTTGCAAGTGAAAGAGATTTCCAGAAATATAGTATAAGTAAATAAATAACTGATGTAATAACAGGAATTTAAAATAATGGGTTTAATATTTTATGATTCTCCTTTTAAACTACATCATATTTTGTGTAAGTTTCTTAAAGGGTAGTGTCTTTAATACTCTTAGAGAAGATGTCATGGTTTATTTTCAGAAGAGTAAATTAAGGTGCCACCACTTCTGTGAGCATGTTTTGACCAGCCATGTGTTCTAATGATGTCCTTCATCTGACGTGGCTTTCCAAGATATAGACAGGTACAGATAGAGCTAACACATCTGACCAGGAAAGGCAGAAACTCAGGGATCACACTTTTGTGGGGATAGTTAAAGCTTTATAGAAGTTTCAAACACAGAACTCCTACTGGGTTGCTCCAAGTGACTTGTTCTTCTCAAGGAAACAGATTTCAAAACATTTAAAATACTCAGTAGACACAGACTAAACAAGATTCATCTCTTACATAATGAGGGTGAAACAAACTAACAAAAAGCTAAAGATGATATTCCCCAAACTTTAAAATGATCTTTTCATCCAGGAATACTAAAATATTTGTTGGAACTTTTCTTTCCTAAAGTGTAAAATAAAATCCCTAGACATCTATTTCATTAGTATAGTTCAACTTCATAATTTCAAATTCATATAATTTACATTTTATGAGGTCACTCAGAAAAGTAGGGCTGTTTTAATATGTAAAATGTGAAATCAGGTTGACATTTGTATGCCCCCTTTTTCAGCTATGTTGTTGTTCAGTTGCTAAGTTGTCTGACTCTTTGTGACCCCATGGACTGCAGCACACCAAGCTTCCCTGTCCTTCACCATCTCCTGGAGTTTGCTCAAACTCATGTCCATTGAGTTGGCAATGCTCCCTAATAATCTCATCCTCTACTGCACCCTTCTCCTTTTGCCTTCAGTCTTTTCCAGCATCAGGGTCTTTTCCAGTGAATTGTCTTTTATCATCAGGTAGCCAAAGTATGGCTTTACTGAGTATTTATTGAGCCAAATTATTTCAGCTTTATTGAGATATAATTGACAAATCATTTGTATATTCTTCTATTAGTTTCTAATTTATTTGTCTGTTCATTTTTCTTTTCCAACAATTGGCAAAATTAGTACTCATGTGGACTGGTAGTAGCAAATGGCGACCAATATTATTACTATCATTTTATGCTTTCCATAAAAATCGTTAACTTGGTATCACAAATCCTGTTGGCCTCTTGTTACTTAACATAATACTGAGTTGTAGTAATAACTAATTATTTTCTTTCTATTTTAAACCAAGATATGTACAACATATAAAAAATAAATATGGTTTATTCATTTGTCTAAGCACCAGATCTTTGTTAAGTTCTTCCCAGGTGTCTCAGCATAAAGTATCTGTCTGCCAATGCAGGAGACACAAGAGACGTGGTTTCAATCCCTGGATTGGTAAGATGCCCTGGAGGGAAAAATGGCAACCCACTTCAGTGAAAATTCCATGGACAGGAGAGCCTGGTGGGCTACATGCATGGGATCATAAAGATTCAGACATGATTGAGCCACTGAACACACATGCACACACACACACACACACACACACTTACTTTATACAAGGTATGAAGTATGCTCCTAGACACTGGATTATAAAGTGACCATAGATGGGCCAAATTTCTGTTCAAAGGCAGCTCAAATTCTAGAATATGGGGAAGGAAATCAGAAAATACAGAAACAGATATCGATATGTAAAAAGGAAAAAGCTTATAGCCAGAATTTCTATGCAAAGAATTAAAATGTAAGGGATAGAGGCTTAATGTGTCTAGCAAATTATATTGTGGGGTCAGGAAAGGACTCCGGGAGAAGGTGACATTTAAGATGCAACCTAAATAATTAGAAGAAGCCAGGTTTTGAAGATCAGTAGAAATTTCACCCAGAGGGATGTTAACATAACAGCTCTTATGAAAGCCTTAAACCAGGTGAAGCTTGGCGTAGAGCTATAGAGGTGAACAAGGACAAAATTGATTTGTGTGTGGAATTTATAACACAAATGACAGAGACCTTAGGATATTGTAGCAGGAAAGAAAAATACTTGGAGTTTTGATGAAAAGAGATAATTCTGACTACTATGAGTGGACCAAAGAGGGACAGGATGGGAGGACAGAGACAATTGCGATAGTTGGGAGAGATGGTGGTGACTCAGATGCATGAAATAATAATTATGAAAGAAATCTGTTCAAACATGTGTGAAACAAGAGAAACACACTTGAAGCATGTTCTATGAAATCTTCCTCTACTAATTGGTTGACACTGACTGTATTAATTATTTTATATCATACATATCTAGAGCTTTGGATCAGATGAACAACTTAATAAATGTATATACTTATATACATATATATATATAGCCTTGAGAAGGCCTTGAGAAATTTAAGCAAGTTTAAAAAAATAATCATTTCACTTTTCACATATGTAAAATGAGGGTCTTACAATATTAAATGACCTCCAAGATTATCTTCTAGTCTATATACTAACAACTGCAATAAAAGCTTAAAAACAGGACAGAGAAACATATATGCAACATGGAGAAATTGGAGAATACTTTCCAAAACAGTGAGATTATTTGAACTTTGAAATGTAAGAACCATAGATATTTTTGTTTATGAAATAACATACAGAAAATAAGTCCTTCCATCTACCCTCCCTGTTACCCTTTTCCAATGAACTCCAACAGGAAATAAAGAAAAGTTCTATTATCTTGACCTTCTGATATGATAATTTTTTTTGTTAGATTGGTTGTTAAAGTCATTTAAACTTGAGTTATTTATTTATCTAGAGAAAGGAGAAGGCAATGGCACCCCACTCCAGTACTCTTGCCTGGAAAATCCCATGGACGGAGGAGCCTGGTGGGCTGCAGTCCATGAGGTCGCTAAGAGTTGGACATGACTGAGCGACGTCACTTTCACTTTTCACTTTCATGCATTGGAGAAGAAAATGGCAACCCACTGCAGTATTCTTGCCTGGAGAATCCCAGGGATGGCGGAGCCTGGTGGACTGCCGTTTATGGGGTTGCACTGAGTCGGACACGACTGAAGCGACTTAGCAGCAGCAGCAGCAGGAGAGAAAGGATGCACTTAATCTTAGGAAAATGAAAGCCTCATTTGAAATCAACGTACTGTATAGCACAAGATTGCTACAATAGAGAAAAATCTTTTAAAACCAAATCCACATTCTGGTGAGGATGACAGCTAAGGAATCTAGCATTGAAGTGTAGAACTGTTTGCTTGTTCAGAAATTTCTCAGAAGGTATTACTCAGCTGCACTAAAAAGTTATATGGATACCAGATCCCATATCTGCATCACCCCAAATCCATTAGAGAGCCCACAAAATACCATCTTCTTAAAAGATAATCTACAAAGTTCTAACAAATAATTTTACATTTGCATCATTAATTGCATTATTTTCAGACTTAGAATTCCAAAAATTCTAAGTTTTTTTTTTTTCACACCATATTTTCTAGGACATAGACATTTTTGTTGGGTCTGCAATAACCAAATTAATTTCTCATCATTAGTTCTTAATCGATATGCACTAGCAATGACTGCCTTCCTTGCATTACTTTATTCAAAGTATATACTTCAGTGAAGCTTGTACTTTGTAGAAATTGAATATTCTGTTTCTGTACTGTGTTGAACATAATAGCAAAGACATACCTGTTATTCTTTCAGTAATAAATTTAAATTGGAAGTTTCATTTTAGTCTTTGTTCTTATATGGCAAATATCACACAAAATAGACATATTTGAATGATATTTGAAGTATGTAGTACAAATTCACTAAACTCAATGGGAAAATATTTCAAAATTATTTTTAGCAATTTCAAGAACTTTTTGTTTTTAAAATCATGTTTAAGTATTCTTAGATAGATGTGTTTCCCTGAAAGGTGATTTCATAAGACAGATAGGAGCTCTACAACAATTTTAGTTCTTTTCTAGAAGCTGTTCTATGACTATGAGAAATGAAAAGTCAATATATTTTCAAACAAATATGCTTGCTTAAAAATAAAGGATATTAAGAAAGAAGTGAGATATATATATATATATATATATATATATGTATGTATATGTATACAGAAGATGAGATAGTTGGATAACATCATTGACTCAATAAACACGAGTCTAAGCAAACTCCAGGAGATAGTGAAGGACAGGAGAGCCTCACTTGCTGCAGTCCATGGGGTCGCAAAGAGTCAGACATGACTGAGCGATTGAATAGCAACAACAGCATATGTAATTATGACTGATTTGCATTATTGTACAGCAAAAACCTGGGAATTCCCTGGTAGCTCAGAGGTTAAAGCGTCTGCCTGCAATGTGGGAGACCTGGGTTCGATCCCTGGGTTGGGAAGATTCCCCTGGAGAAGGAAATGGCAACCCACTCCAGTATTCTTGCCTGGAGAATCCCATGGATGGAGAACCATGGTGGGCTACAGTCCACGGGGTCACAAAGAGTCGGACACGACTGAGCGACTTCACTTCACTTTCACTTTCACAACAGAAACCTACACAATATTGTTAAGCAATCATCCTCCAATTAAAACAAATTTTAAAAAATCTTGAGAAGTTTTGCAATCTGCTAATAATTCAGATATTTAAAGATATTTCTGCTAAGTATTTAGGTGAATCCTTTAAACTGTGTGTCTTTCATACTGTAGAAGTCAAAGTTCCTGATCATAACCACCACGTGTGTTGCTTCCTGGCTGGCAGTTGTGTTTCCTGAAGTGGAACAGTGCTAGCCATAGAGAAGCAGGTAATTGTACCCTGAGACTCTTAGCCGTCCCTCAGGAAATTGCCAGCCAGAGTTTGCATCTCATTTCTGCCATTCACCTATTCTGTGACATTTGCAAGTTTGCTGCATATCCAAGTCCCAGTTCCTTCATGTGGTGATTTTGTGTGATTTTTGGCTTCCCTGGCAGCTTAGTGATAAAGAATTCACCTGCAATGCTAGAGACACAAGTTTGATCCCTGGATCAGGAAGATCTCTTGGAGAAGGGACTGGCAGCCCACTCCAGTATTCTTGCCTGGGACATCCCATGAACAAAAGAACCTGGTGGGTTACAGTCCATGGGGTCAGAAAAGTATCAGACATGATTTAGCGACTAAACAACAGCAACAAGAAGTCAGTATTTTTGTGATAGTACCTAGGGTGGAATATGGATGAATATGATGTATCCTTTGCACAATTCAATGTTCCTTCCATAATAGTTTGTTTGGTACTACTATGTGGTCTTTAAAATCCATATGTTTCTTTGACAAACATAATCACCCCAGTCCTTTAATGTAATTTAGAATTTAATTTGTGCCCTACTGTAAAATATGATGATACCTATAATAGAAAGAATCTGCTTATTAAAGTGTTCAAAAACTATCCAGTTCAATGACCCTTTGATGTTACTTTATTTGTCCTTTATGCATTAAAGCTGTAAGATTTACTCTCCTTGATGAACTTTCTCAGTAGATTCTAACTGGATGAAGAAATATTCACTTGTTCCTGGCTCAGAGAAGAGAGAGCAGATATGTAGCAAAACAAGAACAAATATAAAGAATATTAGTAAGAACAGGAATCCCAAATAATAATCCCAAATAATTTTTGAGCTCTTAGTGCCAAGCATTGTACCCAGCGCTTTACATACATTATTTCATCTGACCCTCATAGCAGTTCTGTGAAGCAAGTGTTGTTTACTCTTCCTACTTAACAGAAGAAGAAACTGAATTTTAGAGGGGTTAAATAAATTGCCCAAGGTCACCAGCAAACGGTACAACTAGGGTTCTAACTCTTTTCTGCTTTAAAATGCATCTATAGCGTCTTCCTTTAAAAATGTAGACTCTTATTAGAAATTTGCTCTTAGAAATATTGAATGCACCTAGCGTGTTTTATAGATGAGGAAAGTAAATGCAAGTGTCTAGACAGATCTAAGACTAGGAACCTTACCTCCTGGCCTCCCGTTTAGAACTGTTTTCAGTAGAGTGCAAATTTTCACCTTTTAAGCTGTTTGGACTTTGTAGAGTGCTGAGCTGCTGGAAGCATCATAGAGAAACCCAGCAGGGTGAGGATTGTTAATAGATTTTATTAATTTACGAAACATTTGTTAAGCACTTACTACATGCCAGGAACCATGACAGTGTGGTATGGAAACAAAGACTGATGACAAAATTATAGCTATAAAATGTAGTTAAGAAATTGATGGCTTTAGAAATGTGATTATAAATTGCATTTGTTAGCTTGCATAAATTTATATATACAGTCTACTCATGGTGGTAAATGTTTTTCTGGGTTTACTTGCTTTCTTTGTAGGAATATTCTTTAGTCTCTAAGCAATATGTGAACAAGTATTGCAGACATTATTTCATGAAGTATATTTCAGTGATTACTTTTAGAGGAGGTGTTTGTGTATACATTAAAACTGTAAATAATCAGTATTCTTGCTTGTAGATATGTTTCCTGTGTAGAAGACTGTGGTCATAGCAATTGCCAGATGAGCTTTTTAAGTAGCATTGCTCAGTATCATTGATGGACATTAACTGGTGAGACATGCCATCCCTGGAGGATATAAATTGATGCTATTAGTTGAGGTAGATATCAAGGTTTAGGGGTAATGTCTCTGGTATGTTATATTTGAGACTGTTGAAAGCTTTCCAATAGCCTTATCTAGAATGTTGAACAGTTTGTTTGATTCTTGGAGTCCAGGAGTCATATCTGTGGAAAAGTTATTATTCTATCCATGTATCAATACTTTGCCTTGGGTTTAAAAAATCTCCTCCTATGATCTCTATGTGTCATTTGGTCATGACATCTCTTCTCAACATTTTTCACTTTGGAAAAGAAGGGCAACTGATTGCTTTGATTTTTGAGCATTGTCCCCTCTTTATCTGGGGCATTGCAGGTGGTGTAATGGTAAGGAATCCACCTTCCAGTTCAGGAGCTGCAGGGAGACATGGGTTTGATCCCTGGGTCAGGAAGATACCCTGAAGTAGGAAATGACAACCCATTCCAATATTCTTGCTGGAAAATTCTATGGACAGAGGACCCTGGAGGACCATAGTCCATTGGGGTCACAAAGAGTCAGACACGACTGAGGATATGTGTACCTCTTTATTTTCCTACCTGTTTGAAGGCAATACAATAATGCTAAAAACATATCAATTGGTATCATATTAAGACATTATTATGAGTACTTTACATGTATAAACTTGGTTATCACAAGTTTATAAGGAAAGTACAACTATCATTTTTCACATAATGAGTGCTCAGTATTAGATAATGATTGTTTTAATTTAAAATCATTTTTATTACTATAGTTATAAAATATGCAAATGGATATACATGTAAATCATAGATTGTATGTATATTTGTCCAACTCTTTACAACCCTATGGACCATAGCCTGCCAGGCTCCTCTGTCCATGGTATTCTCCAAGCATGAATACTTGAGTGAGTTGTCAGGGGATCTTCCCCACCCAAGAATTGAACCCTGGTCTCTTCTGTCTCCTGTATTGCCAGGTCAATTCATTACCACTAGTGCCACCTGGGAAGCCAGTACATATATCAATATACACTTATTACAATTATCTACTTATCTATTTGCAGAGAGAGAAAGGAATAAGAGTGGCACAAAAAAAGAACAAATTATTAATAGTGGCTATATGTTTTTTCTTTTTCATTTATTTTTTTCTTTATTTGCCAGATTTTATGCAATAAATATGTATGATTTTATTACTAGGAAATGAAAAACCTTTGTATTGTTTAAAGAGCAATGGCATCATTTGGTTTAGCCTTTTTGAACTATCTTAGTAACCATTGAAATGGCAAGGTACAAACTAAAAGATGTTAAAGATTCTTACACACAAACATATGGCCTTGCTTTATGAAATAAGAGCCCTCCGTGTGTCTCCACTGGGTTAAGTGCCACTTCCTTAAGCTGCTGTAACCCCACAGGCCTATCTGCCTCACTACACTGATCACATCATGCTGCAATCACCTCTACATTTTTTTTTTTAAGTATTTTTCTCTCTCACTAGATCAGGGTATTCTGAAGGGTGGGAATTGTGCTTTGGTTATCTTTGCATTTGATGTAATATCTAGAACATAGTATTGTTGTTCAGAGCTAAGTTGTGTGACTCTTTGCCACCTCATGAACTACAACACTTCAGGCTTCCCTGTCCTTCACTCTCTCCTGGAGTTTGCTCAGATTCATGCCCATTAAGTCAGTGATGTTCTGCCACCCTCTTCTCCTCCTGCCTTCAATCTTTCCCGGCATCAGGGTCTTTTCCAATGATTTAGCTCTTTGCATCAGGTGGTCAAAATATTAGAGATTCAGCTTCAGCATTGGTCCTTCCAATGAATATTCAGAAATGATTTTCTTAGGGATGGCCTGATTTGGCCTCCTTGGAGTCCAAGGGACTCTCAAGAGTCTTCTCCAACACCACAGTTTGAAGGTATCAATTCTTCAGTGCTCAGCCTTCTTTATGGTCTAACTCTCAACATCCATACAGGACGACTAGAAAAACCATAGCTTTGACTATATGGACTTTTATTGGCAAAGTGATGCCTTTGCTTTTTAATACTCTGTCTAGGTTTGCCATAGCTTTCATTCCAAGGAGCAAGTGTCTTTTAAGTTCATGGCTGAAGTCACCATCCACAGTGATTTGGTGCTGAATAATTGTTTTAAATTCAGAAATGTTCAAGAAATACAGAGGAAGTCCCTCTTTTTCCTTCTGAAATTCCTAGTGGGTGTAAAACTCTTTGGACTTGATCCACTGTCACCCAGAACAGACTTCCTTCCTGAGCATCATCCAGTCCTTTCAATAATATGGCTTGCATACTCCCGTGATTGAAAACCACTGCTCTGAGACAGAATCCACTCTATGCCTACCTACCTGTATTTATTGGAAACGTTGTCTCTATGCCTACCTACCTTTATTTATTGGAAACGTTGTCTCTCCAGAGAATTAAATGTTTTCTAATTAAGAAACAGAATAGTGAAGAAAAGATTGGGTTTCAGGGGCGGGAGAGAGATGCAGCCTCCTATTATGAAGGAAGAACTTGAGGAAGAAATCGTGAAGGCATATAGTATTTTTAAAGGACATTAATAAGATAAATTTCCTGAGAAATGGGACTCATCTCTTAAAGTTCCCACTTCATTTTAATATATTTATATTCTTTATAGTTTTTCCTCTGGGGATGACCTACAGCTGTCAAAAATAAACACGTAAAAAAGATGACCTAAGCCCAGTTGTCTATTTCTCTGCTCTTCAGTCAGATGTCAGACTCTAGATACTACTGCCAACATGAAAGGGTCAGGAGTGAGCAGAAGGAGGTTGAGTAAATGCCTGATTGTCATCTATTATCAAAAAGCTTTTATTTTATCACCCATTTATATTCAGTGCTGAACAGAACGAGCTGTATAAATAAAGCCTTTTATCTCTGTGATTTCATGAAACAAAGACAATGCACATGTCAGAATACTTAAGCTAAGAATATACAACCTCTCATTAATGTAATATCCTGACCTTATGTAATTGCAAATGTATTATCTTATTTAATATTTTTTTAAACTTCTAGAAGGTAGAAAAGATAACATAGGCAGGATGTACTCCTTACCTGAAATTTAGTTTGGATGTTGAGAAAATGGTATCATATATGCACCAAGAGGTGCATTTTACTAAATAAAAAAATCAAACAGGTAGAAAAGTTAGATATTATAGGTACGAAAAGATAAAGATGTGGTCAAGGAAGATAAGTGTTTATTCTGTATACCCTACATGTTCATCCCTGTGCCTTTTAACCTGTGACTTGCATAGCACTTCTACAGTTTTAAAAATGAGGAACATGAGACTCCAATTTTAAATAATTACCCAAATAATATCATTTATAGGTGGGGAGGCAGTACTCACACTTAAGACTTCATATTGTGCTCTTTCTACCATCTTTCTTCCCAATTAGAGAAGATAATATAAAAAAAAGTTTATACTTGTGATATGGAATATATAAACATTTTTGAATAATTTCAAAACCAAGTGTGACTTCATTATTTATTATTTTTACATTCTTGTTCATGCCTATTTTCTCATTTAACACATTTGTGAATTGTTAGATTTATTATCTCCATTTTTTAAATAAGGATATTTGACCATACCTATATATATTTTGTAACTAGTAGAGCCAAGATTTAAACCTCAGTATTATATATTTAATTTCAAAATCACAGTGATTTTCACTAACATCTAACTTTTAATATACTTGCTCATGGACAATCATGAATTGATTCATTTATGCAGAAGTATTTCTGCAGTAAAAATCTAAATCAAATTTGTTCACAATAATATAGACAATAGTGTTTTCTCTAGATCATAAATTTCTTTCTTTGAGAACCTTAATAAAAGGGAAATTGCCCTATGTTAAGAAAATAATATTTCCCTCTTACAGATTTTCAGCCTATAGATAGGTGTTACCCATTATAGCTTACTAGTGGCTCTCATATGTACTCTGTGGGTTAGCTCATTTAATTCATTTGTATAAGTAGAAAACTTTATTGCCCTTATAATTTTTGTTTCAGTGCTCTGAGTTCCCTCTAATTTGTTGAGTTGTCTGATAGAAGGGGATAAAGTGGAGTAAAGTAATAATCTTCTCATGGAAGTCATTTGTCTTCCTATTTATCTTTTCTTATATGTGTGTACAATCGACTCTCAATTATTTGCACGGATGAAGAGGGAGCACCGTGCCATGGATAATCCAAAAGTCATTTGCAGAAGATTTACCTTCATGATTATCTTTTGTGTAGGAGATATTCCCTATATACACTTCAACTGCACTCAAGAGGGAAATGAAGATCTATAAGTATGCTCAGGGTCAAAGGACAGTCAAGTTATTGTGATTTTTTTTTTCCTGCGAATGATTCATATAGAGAAAAATAGAGAATTCAATATGTAAAGTCACTCTATAGAGATACATGTTATCCTATTTGGAGTACCATTTTGAAAATCAGAATTTGGGTTAAACTGTAATCTCTTGACTCCTTTCTAAGTAAAGATCTGTCAATACTTGAGACTGAAAATCTGTATGTACTTGTTTAAAGGAGTTTCTATAATACATTACTTATGGGATTGTGCTAATTTATTTTGTCGGTCTGTATTGCCAGTTTGTCTGGCTTTGTATACTTGTAATAAATCCAAAATGCCTTTTAGTATGGGCAGTCTATTGTTAGTCCCTTTTACATTCCAGCTTGTATCTTCTTGACTGTTTCACTGTTTCTGTGTTTATGATGCCTTCCAATTTAGTGTCATTTTCAAATTTCATTTGTGTGCTGTTTATTCCACTTTGCATGTCAGTAATGAAGATACTCAAAACCTAAAGTAATGAAAACTCAAGACCTAAATCAACCTTAGTGGCAGCTCAATCCTCCCCACGTATCTGTCTGGGGCCATTTATCATTACCCCTTGTTTACAGTTCTTTAAATGGTTTTCAGACCATCTGAGAATAATCATCTCCAAGCCAATTTGAATTAATATTACAAGTCAGAGCTTATGAAACACTGAATTAAATACTTTTTGAAAATCCAAATATATTACTTGTACTGTGTTCCCTTTACCCATTAATTTTATAATTCTATTAGAAAAACCAATCAACTTTGTCTGTCATGATTTGTTCTCTATGTATCCAAACTGCTCATTTATTACTCATGGGCCTTCCCTTATCTTTTTCTGTGTATAGATGTTTTATCTTAATGGTTTCCATTAGTGAAAACAAATGATACTAGGTTACTTCTTGTATGATCAATCATAGAATTGTTGGACTCATTCATTTGTTTGTCAGTAGGTGCTGAGGACATGTATGTTTTCCTAATATAAATCTTGATATGTCAAATAATGCTTAAAGCTGACTGACACATACTTAGTTGGTCAAAAATAGAGAAGTCTTCTCCATTTCCTACTATATGACACTAATTATAATGTGTATTTATAACCACATGCACATATGTATAATTTAATTGTATTTTTTCACTCTTCTGTTACAGTATTACTTTTCTCTGGGACACTGCTTCATAGTTTCCTGAATCTTTGGGGAGACCAACATTCTTCAGTCTTCTAAAACTCATTGTCAAATTGTCCCTTTCAGGTTTTTAAGACTGAATACAGTATGAAT
Organism: Bos indicus x Bos taurus; assembly: GCF_003369695.1. Taxonomy (NCBI): domain Eukaryota; kingdom Metazoa; phylum Chordata; class Mammalia; order Artiodactyla; family Bovidae; genus Bos; species Bos indicus x Bos taurus. The sequence continues at coordinate 99,873,468 of NC_040077.1, read as the reverse complement.
AACTTTATGAAAAACAGCTATTCTTACAGAAAGTCAGAAATACTTTGAAAAACCACAGCTATTTTCTTTCATGATTTCCTTAAAAAAAAAAACACCTGCTCTAATGCCCACATATGCCATTTTACTATGCCAAAATATGCAAATGCTCTCATAAAGTATAATTTAATAGTCATTTTTATTTCTCAATTTCTTTTCTCAGGATCTACATTTATTACTTTAATTTTAACATCATTTGAACAATATTGCCACATTTAACAAGCAAATAAAAATCTCCTTGAATATTCTCCTTGTTTCTTAAAAATTAAACATACAAGATATTTTAAAAGAAGTAGATATTTTATACAAATGTGAGAATGTAAATATTTAGCAATTTATAATTAAGTGAATTAACTGCTACATATATAAACTAAGTGTAAAGCCCAAAGTTGTAAACATCTGTTTTCTATATAAATGTGAATATGGTCTTATTGCATGATAGAATTCTCCCTTTCAGGAGATCGCTGGATTTATGGAGGTTCATCAGTAGAATGTCACTTACTGAAAAATTATTTCATAAATAGGAAAATCACTTTTCTTTTTACCTTCTTTAATATTATAATTGTCCTTTGGATCTTTTGCAATACAGTTATACAGTCAGTTCTTGGCTATAGTTTGTCTCATATGTAAATGACAAAATATCTTTTTACGCCTAATGAGGGCTGAAGTTTGCCAGGTGAACTGCTTCTTGATTCTCTGATGGTTGCTGCCTGTAGAAATTAATGTCACATATGGAAACTCAGAACTGACAGCCCCTTAAATACATATAAATATTCTTAATTTTTCACTGGTAATGTTGCATTCAGTGTCAGGTATACAAGGAACGTAAATGTGTATAGATTTCAGCTGCAGTCAATGATCATTTGAAAAGATTGATCAAAAATGCACATCCTGTTGCACCTTAGAAGCGCAAGTAGGAGAAGCGTGTGGCTTTTGGAAGAGCTTCTCCATACGGAATTGCATTATTTTAATCAGGAAACTTGTTCAGGCATTCACAGGAAGAGCTCTCATTGACATGCTTACCCTGACACCAGTCCAAGGTGAAAGGAGTACAGTGATTTTGTTGGACATACTATGATTCATACCCTTGAGATAATGTGATGCTGTTATATGATCAGTCCCATAATTGTCATCCAGGAAAATCTTTAAAAATTTTTTATTGTTTTTGTTTCATTTTTAATTAATATACAGCACTTTATACTCTCTCCTTTTTGTATAGCATGCAGAATGTTTCTAGAATATTCTAGAAAAGCATTACATTTCAGGATGCTCAGTAGTATTCCATCTCCCATATCAGCATGTTGAATGCAATTTGGTTGATCATTTGGATAAACAGACTCTGCCTTCCTCACAACCCCCCTTTTTTATTTGCTTCAGCAGTCAATTTATAGAAGACGTCTCTGCTTAATCAACATAACCTTCTGCAGTTCTGTGAAACCCTTGCTCTATGAGCCATGAATGTCAGAAACATTTGACAGTTTTGTATGAGGGCTTCTGTTCTAGTCACAGAGAAAATGAAGTCAGAGTATACATATAATGCACAAATACAGGACTGCTGGTTAATATATTTGCTCTAAACTAAGAAAGATAGACTACAAATCATATTTCAAGGACTATTTTTAGGAACACCTTTAAGTGACCTATCAAATGATAACAGAACATTTAGAAATAATAACCAATTTAAGAAGATGCTTCAAAACTTGTTGGATGAGATGTTTCCCAAAAAGTGTATTTCATCATTTTGTCATTTTAGAGGTAATGTGAGGAAACCAGTGGAAAGGCTATGCATAATTGCACAAATTAAATAGAAATGTTAAAAAATCCTGAGAACTTGCAATGTAAACCTTCAGATAACTTTTGAATGTCAAGAATGACTTTTTACTATTTACCGTATATCATAAGATGAGGTGAAACTCTACTGAGGACTCATTTGCTAAGTTTTGACATGTGGAGCGTTCCTAGAAGATCTTCAGTGGGTGAACTCTGAAGCAGTGGTGCTTTTAAGAGGCAAAATATTTAACATAAAAATTATGACCTTCATTAGAAACACATTCATAATGTATGTAACACTTAAGACTGAATAACCATTATTTGAAAAACAACTTTAGTATAGACTTTAAAGTATTTATTAAGCCACTTTATCAAATATTTTATTCTTCCTTGCCTATTTTCTTTAGAACACCAACTCTAAATCTGTTAAAGTCCCATTATTTGAGGCACTGTTTCTCTGTATGATTGATGAGCTGAATAGAAGGTGATTGTAGTTGTATCAGTTCAGTTCAGTCGCTCAGTCATGTCTAACTCTTTGCGACCCCATGAATCGCAGCATGCCAGGCCTCCCTATCCATCACCAACTCCTGGAGTTCACTCAGACTCACGTCCATCGATTCAGTGACGCCATCCAGCCATCTTATCCTCTGTTGTCCCCTTCTCCTCTTGCCCCCAATGCCCCCCAACATCAGAGTCTTTTCCAATGAGTCAACTCTTCGCATGAGGTGGCCAAAGTACTGGAGTTTCAGCTTTAAGTATCATTCCCTCCAAAGAAATCCCAGGGCTGATCTCCTTCAGAATGGACTGGTTGGATCTCCTTGCAGTCCAAGGGACTCTCAAGAGTCTTCTCCAACACCACAGTTCAAAAGCATCACTTCTTCGGTGCTCAGCTTTCTTCATAGTCCAACTCTCACATCTATACATGACCACTGGAAAAACCATAGCCTTGACTAGACGGACCTTTGTTGGCAAAGTAATGTCTCTGCTTTTCAATATGCTATCTAGATTGGTCAAAAGTCTACAAAATTTAAAACAATAAGCCTGCTATTATACTTATTGGGCTGGAATTAGCTTCCATTCTTCCAAAATTATTTACACACACACACACAGAAACTAGCTTTTGATTAAATTAGATTGTTTTTATTTTGTATCATCAAGACAATAAGACTGCGGAAAGTAAAACAGAAAAGGGGAGCAAACGTGTTATGGTCATATGTGTATGCTCTTGCTCTGATTTAAATACTTTTTACCAAGTAAAAAGACACATTGCCTAACCTGAAGTCTCTATGATATCTATTTTTTAAATGTTTAATAGTGGTGCCATATGTTTGTTCATATTCTCTTTCTGTGATGGAGGTTATTAAGAGACAATAGGAATTACTATAAGGAGAAATAAAATAGAGAGTTGGTCATTCAGCAAATTCTGTACAGCACAGACTCAATTATTAAAGGGATGGATGCCTAAAATTGGTTTCCTAGGAACCTAACAGTTTTGGTAGGCTGCGTCTTGGTTCTTTTGACTGAGCTAGTTAATTCCTTAGATATGCAAATTGTATTAGTGAGGCCATTGACTCTTTAAAAAATATATAGAAAGATTAAGAATAAAAATAATAATGGCTATTGCAGACAACATAAAAGGAATAAAACCAGATACAATTTTTGGAAGATGGAATTTAGCAATGTCTCTTAATAATGAGATCTAATATTTCCACTCCCAGAAAATTATGTTTGTGTGTGCATTTAGTATATGTATGTGTATATTTATATGTATATATAATACATAGATGACTATTTATTATAGCATTATATTTAATTGTAAGACAGGAAAGAGCACAAAAATCAGTCAAAAATAGATAGTTAAAAAAGTTATGCTTTTCATATAAGGGAAAATGAAATAGTGAAAAGAAATGGAGTAGATATAAATACACAACTAGATAATGTATATTATGTGGAAAACAAAAGTTATAAAATATTATTATGACTCCATTTGTATAAATTAATAGTAACGATATTCACATTTTAAGATATATCAGTTTTTGTATATTAATATATATAAATCTAGTGTTTATAAACAAACCGTAAATACAATTTGTACAATATGCATTTAACTGCAAATAGTGGTAATCTTTAGAGGTAGAGATCTTAGTGAACTTTTATGTTCCATGTTCACAATTTTGGTAGGTTGAAATGTGTACAGCAGAGCACTGTTCTAATAACAGAAAAGTAAAGGGAAACCAAATTCATTACATATGTGTGTGCACATGTGTGTGTGTGTGTTTCAATGTGTTTTCTGACCTTCCTTCATTAAAATATATTTTTATTTCAATAGCTTTTTTCTCATTACCACTATTAAGATTAATGTAGTATAAAGTAAACATTTAAATTTATTTATTTTCCAATAATATGGAATGGTCTGAAGTGTTTCTTTTAAGGTACTTATAACTGTTTTTATTTTAAAAGGTTGTGCATGACACCAAAAAAATCTGGTTAGGACTAGAGGTATCCTAGTTTTTGGCACTAGAACCAAGGTCAAAGGAGGGAAGTATTTTTGTGGTATTATTCATAGAAATATATTGCATTATATTTTGGTAATAGAAAATTAAAACCTCAGTCATTATTCATACTAGTTGAGATTTTTTTTTAATTATGAAGTTAAACCACTGGTTTGTTAGAGCAGGTGCAATTCTGGTGTCTAATTCCTATTAGAGGATATTGTTGAAGTGTCAGAAAACCTAGCTCTTTCTAACAAAATAATACTATGTCCTTAGGATAAATAAATAATTTATATCTTTTTAAAATTTATATGTCCTTTTTAAAAAAGGACAAGACTAGGTACCTAAGAACTTAGTTTGGCAATCAATACAGATTTGAGATTTGCCTTGATAGCCTACAAGCTGTGAGTTTCTGCCAATTATTTAATGTTCCCAAGACTTGGGTTTCTCACCTGAAAAAATAGCAATGAAAACAGTGCTGACCTCATTGTTCAGTTCAGTTCAGTCGCTCAGTCGTGTCCGACTCTTTGTGACCCCATGGACTGCAGCACACCACGCTTCCCTGTCCATCACTGACTCCCAGAGCTTACTCAAACTCATGTCCATTGAACCAACCAACCTCAGTGAGGTTGTATAAATATTAAGACATTAATATGTGTGACATACTTAGAGTACTGGATGGCATATAGGAAGCATTCATTAATATTCATTATAATAGTTGCATAAAAGTATATAATAACATATTGTTTTATTATGATTATTCTCTATTTAATGTATATGAAATGTTATGTAATACTTAGGGAAAAGAGCTACAAGAATAACAAAAAAACTAGGAAGCGGAATAAAAGAAAAAGAGGAAAATTTTCTCTATGTGAAATCTTGACATTCTTTGAAAGACGAATATCAACAAGAATGAAACACCCAAAGAAAAGGAGTTTAGTAGGAGAGATCAAGGAGATAGCTGTGACAAATCAGAGAAGAGTGATTTCAGAACTTGGGAGAGGGACAAACTAATACACAAATCTAGGCACTAATGGCTTGTGAACTACTGTAGACTTCCCATGTTACTACTACTACTACTAAGTCGCTTCAGTTGTGTCCGACTCTGTGCGACCCCACAGACGGCAGCCCATCAGGCTCCACCATCCTTGGGATTCTCCAGGCAAGAACCCTGGAGTGGGTGCCATTTCCTCCTCCAATGCATGAAAGTGAAAAGTGAAAGTGAAGTCACTCAGTCGTGTCTGACTCTTAGCGACCCCATGGACTGCAGCCCACCAGGCTCCTCCATCCATGGGATTTTCCAGGCAAGAGTACTGGAGTGGGTAAGAGAGATGCTATTACAGGTTTGCTTATAGTGTGGGCATAATAACATAAATGAGGAATTGCCAGTAGATTTAAACATTACATTTTAAATTGATTATAACTTAGTCATATTGAAATGCGTGTTACACTATTCTCAAGCTAAAGACCATATATAAAATCAAAGAAAACTATATTCAGGATGATTTTGTCAGCCATGTGTCACTAAACCCCTTTTCATGTAAATGTCCTGAAATGAAGCAAGACTGAGAAAGTGAAACAAAAAGCAAGGTTAAAGAGACTTGCTGGGACAAACAAAAATGAAATTTAGTTTGCCAAAATGAAGTGGCCCAATTCATTATTTGAGATGGAAATTTAGTATAGTTTTAACAAATGTGTAAATAATTAGCATTGAATAATTGATTATTCTAATTGCCTGTAATATGATTTTGTGTAATTATCAAGGGAGTCTTTAACTTCCTTTAGAGTTACATTTTCCCTGGTGGCTCACACAGTAAACAATCTGCCTGCCGTGCAGGAGACCTGGGTTTAATCCCTGAGTCGGGAAGATCCCCTGGAGAAGGAATGGCTACCCACTCCAATATTCTTGCCTGGAGAATCCCATGGACAGAGGAGCCTGGCAAACTACAGTCCATGGCATCCTAAACAGTCAGACACGGCTGAGCGACTCAGCACAGCACGGCACAGTACCCCATTGTATATGTGTGTGTTTGTGTGTATGTGTGTGTGTGTATCACATTCTTTATCCATTTGTCTGTAGATGGACACTTAGGTTGCTTCCATACCTTGGAAACTGTAGAGAAGGCTGCTATGAACATTGTGTATATTTTCAAATTAAGTGGGGTTTTTTTGGATATATATCTAGGAGTGTAATTGCCGGTTAATGTTGTAGTTCTAATTTTGTTTTTTGAGAAAACTGTATACTCTTCCTCAGTGGCTGCACCTATTTACATTCCTACCAACCATGTACAAAATTTTTCTTTTCTCTACATTCTGGCCAATATTTGTTATTTGTATTCTTTTTGATGATAGCCACTCTGACTGGTGTGAGGTGATATCTCACTGTGCCTTTAATTTGCTTTTTCCTGATGATTAGCGATGTTGAACATCATTTCATGTGCCCATTGACCACAATTTATTTGTCATTTCTACTGTTGATAAACACTTGAGTTGTTTCCAGATTTTTTCTATTATGACTAAAACTGTCATAGCTGTCTTTGTATATGTCTTCCGATGCATACATCTTATTAGATATGTATCTGATAGTTGAATTGCTGAGTCCATAGAGTGTATGTGTTAAATTTTAGTAGACAATGACAGTTTTTTTCCCCAAATTGATTGTACTAATATGTATTTATCAACATAATCATTCCCATTGGTCTATGTTTTTGCTCACTTAGCTTTGCAGATCATTTCAATTTTAGACAGTATAATGGGAAAAGGCAATGGTACCCTACTCCAGTACTCTTGCCTGGAAAATCCCATGGGTGGAGGAGCCTGGTAGGCTGCAGTCCATGGGGTTGCTAAGAGTCGGACATGACTGAGCAACTTCACTTTCACTTTCCACTTTCATGCATTGGAGAAGGAAATGGCAACCCACTCCAGTGTTCTTGCCTAGAGAATCCCAGGGACGGGGAAGCCTGGTGGGTTGCCATCTATGGGGTCGCATAGAGTCGGACACGACTGAAGCGACTTAGCAGCAGCAGCAGCAGCAGCAGCAGTGGTATCTCATTCTGGTTTTAATTTTCATTTCCCTGATTTTAATTAGGTGCACACATCTTCACATATTTAAGGGCCATTTTTTATCTTATTTTTTGACATGTTCATTTAGAGCTCTTTCCATTTTTGGGGGGAGGGGAATGGGTCCTCTCCCCATTATTGAACTGTAAAATTAATTTAAATACTTGGACTATAAGCCCTTCATAGGTTATATGTGGTACAAGTATATTTTCATTCTGTGGCTTGTATTTTCACTCTCTTTAAGAGTCTTCTGATGAACAAACATTTTGAAAATGTGCATGTTAGCATTATTACTTAAAACTGAACAATTTTTGCACAAACCATTCTTTAATGAGCAATTTGACTTCTGTGACCTTTACACATAGGGATTTCTTTATCCAAAAGTAGGCTGGCTTTTGACCTCACTGTTCCCTTAAACTCTATCAACCTGTTAATTATCTTTCTAGAATTTTAGTTTTTCCTTCCATTCACTTCATTACTCAATTATATTCCAACCAGATTGCTTATATTCAAATCCTTTGTTTATTTTTGTGCCTCACTAACTGAACCACAAAATAACTTGTGGGAAATAAATATCATCTCATTCAGCTTTTGATATCTAGCTTAGTTTAGTTATTAGATATTGCTTAAAAACAGACACTTAATGAACACTGTTGAATCAAATTAAATAAAATTTATCTCCTTTATCATGTGGTAAATTCAAAGAGGGCAAGGCATGTGTATTACTTGTTTTTAATTGCTATTAAAATCTACCATTTTACATTTTACATGTAAGAGACTTGGTCAAATGATTAATAAATTATCTAAAATTTTGAAATAATTAAAAGTCTAAAATAGAGCAGACTATTTTAAAATAATTAAATTTTTGTTAACTCCAAATGTAAACTATGATTTGAGTTAGATTAATATGGATTAATTAGATATAACCCTTCAGAAATAGTTTTAAATGTTTTAGTAGATTATAGATTCATCGTTAATAAACTTATATATATGTAATTTCCATTCTTTCAGTATTTGTTTTCTTATTTGTTTAATCATTCAAAAATATGATTTTTCCTAAATATATTAATAGAATGAGTTTAAAAAACTCTGTAGTTAAAATTATGAGTGCATTGACCTATGCCTAGCTACCAGATTCTAACTTGATATTATCATAAGTATGACAACAGAAGAAATCAAAATGTCTGAAATTTTGGGTTTTTAGTCATAACAGACTTATTTGTGCTTTTTTCCATTTTGAAGTGAAGTTTTAATCTGTAATCTTTGTAATAAACTTCAAAAACAGATGAGATCACATTAAAAATGTTTTCTTTCTAAGCCCCATGATGGCCACATTATTATTTTGCCTTTATTCAGTTAATTCTGATGAGCAATATATAAAACCAACCCAAATGGTGTATCTCTCTATATGCAGAAACTTATGAATATATCATTGCTTTAAGAATAGAGAACTCAATATCTTCTGTTATTTTTTAATACCTAAAATTATATAAAGATTATGTGTGATTTTTTCTGAATTTATTGTCTCTGAGATATACCATTCAAGTTGAGGTATACTACCTACAGAAATGAAGTCCAATATACAGTTCACTTCCGGGAATCCTGCCAGTTCTGAGAAATGCTTAAGACTATTTAATACAAATGCCTAACATATAATTAATTCAGTGTTTGTTTTATTTTATTCTATTTTTCATCTAAGTTATAATGTGCCATTAGAATACATGCATTCAATATTATATTCCAGTGTCCCAAGATATCTTCTGTATAGAGTCCTTAAGAGTCTATAACAATTAAAAGATTCTTACAAAATAATTATGTCTTGTTTTGTGAATTAGAATTGGACTAATACAAGTCACTAGTACTCTTTTTAAAAACTACTTTCAGAGAATTTTCTAAAGCATAGACTTTAATATTTTAAGTGCCTTAATTTTAATAAAAAATCTGGAATTTTAATGTTCTTTTTAGTATACATAAAGAGAGTGGTAAAACTATTATGGTGAAAAGACCCACTTCAATTAAAACTAAGGCTTGGATCTGAATCTTAGTTCTGCAGTTTAACCATGTACTTGAACAAGTTAGCATGGTCCTAAAGGTGTGATGAGATACCTCTAGAAATTTGCCAGAAAATTAAAAAAAAAAAAAAAGGCTTAGAAGTTTATGTAGTGAAAGAAAAGGAAACTAAAGCATTAGGCAAATGGTCAGGCTAGGTCTAGAATCCCCAAATCTGATGATCCTTGGGAATCACCAATGAGCTGCTTAAAAAATACAAATTCCTCCACAGAACCACTAAATCAGTGTCTGTAAGAGAATATGAACTTGTAAAACATAATACCAGTGGATCCTAAAATATCCTTTCAAAATGCCCTTGGATTCCATGAATATTAATCACCTTGTAAAATGGAGATTAGTTTTATCTCCACGGGTTGTTGCTATTTTGACAAAGTATCTGGTAGCTCATTAACTGCTATGTGGATATAGATATACACTTTTTTTTTTAGCACTAACTCAACTTCTAAATATATACTCATTAACTTACTTATATGATTAAACTCTATATCCCCTAATAAACTCATGTTCCAAGAGAATAAGAGCTTTCTTTTTCATCTTTGAATCCTGGATCTCTGGTGCCTAGCCCAAGATTGGCCCTTAGTAAGCCCTTACTAAATATCTCTTCACTTAAGTGGCTGAATGACTAAATCAGGCAGGGCATCAAAAGCTAGGAATGGGACCTAACACTAAATAGCAGTGGAAGTTTATGAAAAGCTCTGCAGTTTATTGCAATGACTTTTGACTAGCAGATCTAAAACAATTCTGCAATATTCTAATAATGTGAACAAATTCTTACTGCCAAGCCCTTTTGCTTGCTTTGGCAAGCATACATCCTTCTCCAGGGAACTCATTCCAGAAAAAACTGTCCCTTCTATGCTCAGAGTTCTACTATTTGCCATAACAGATGGAGCTGTCAGCAAGAGAGTAGTACATTTTAGATTCAGAAATAATAAATTTTGAGAATTTGTAAATTTACACATTTGGATATGAAGGATTATCATCATCCTAATAAGCAAATTTGGCTTGGTATCATGATATCTAGAGCAGGATGACTTGGACTATTCCAATATTAAAGCAAAATTCACCTAAGACAAATAGGAATAACAATATCCTCTTAATCCCAGGTGAGAATGATGTTATCCATCTAATTTAGGCCTAAGTACAACCATTTAGAAATTACTATGTAGAAAAATACTATGGATAGAGCAAAATTTTAAGGCAGAACAAATTTGGGTCTAAATCTTAAATGCAGGTCAAGAAGAAACAGTAGAACTGGACATGAAACAATGGACTGGTTCCAAATTGGGAAAGGAGTACATCAAGGCTGTATATTGTCACCCTGGTTATTTACCATTTATGCAGAGTACAGCATGCAAAATGCCAGATTGGATGAAATAAAAACTGGAGTCGAGATTTCTGGAAGAAGTATCAACTACCTCAGATATGCAGATAATATTGCTCTAATGGCAGAAAGTGAAGAGGAACTACAGAGCTTCTTGATGAAAGTGAAAGAGGAGAGTGAAAAAGCTGGCTTTAAAACTCAACATTCAAGAAACTAAGGTCATGGCATCCAGTCCCATCACTTCATGGCAAATACATAGGGAAAAAGCGGAAACAGTGGCAGATTTTATTTTCTTGGGCTACAAAACTACTGTGGAGGGAGACTGCAGCCTTGAAATTAAAAGATACTTGCTCCTTAGAGGAAAAGCTATGAGAAAACTAGACAGTTTATTAAAAATCAGAGACATCACTTTGTTGACAAAGATCTGTCTAGTCAAAGCTATGGTTTTTCCAGTGGTCATGTACAGATGTGAGTTAGACCATTAAGAAGGCTGAATGCCAATGAATTGGTATTTTTGGACTGTGATGCTGGAGAAGATTCTTAAGAGTCCCTGGACAGCAAGGAGGTCAAACCAGTCAATCCTAAAGAAAGTCAGTCCTGACTATTCTTTGGAAGGACTAATGCTGAAGCTGAAACTAATTCTTTGACCACCTGATGCAAAAAGCCAACTCAGTAGAAAAATCCTAATGCTGGGAAAGATTGAGAGCAGAAGGAGAAGGGGGCAATGGAGAATGAGATCTTTGGATGGCATCATCAACTCAATGGACATGAGTTTGAGCAAACTTTGGGAGATGGTAAAGCACGTGGAAGCCTGGCATGCTGCAGTTCATGGGGTCACAAAGAGTCGGACAGAACTGAATGACTTATCAACAGCGACAGCTTAGTATTCTGCTAGCTGTGTGACTAGGCCTGATATTTAATTTCCTTATATCTCAGTTCCATAATCTGTAAAATTGCAGTAACAGTACTGACTGCATAATGTTTTGGGGAGGATTCGATATACAATCAACAAAGAGCAACTGTCATGGAGGGCACGTCGTCAGCATCCAATATGTGCTTATTGTCTTCATCAACACACTTCAACCAAGTGAAATGACTTACCCAGACTAGGAAAGATGTGACTTTCCATCTCTGAATCTTTTGGCAAATGGATAATTTAGCCAATGTCACAATTACTTCAACTGTCATTTGTTTCATCCTAATAGCCTTAGAACAACAGCAAATTGCTTTCATGATAAAAACCAAAAAGACAAATGATGTACTTTGTGCATCTATTGTTAAAGTATTTTTTCTTATGAATAAATATTTTGATTGAGCATTATCTAAAACTATACATTTTAATGGAGTAGTTTATAGCTTTTAATGAATTCAACAATGATGGAAGATTATTGTCTTTTGTACTCAAAAACTGCATTCATGAAGCTGCTACCACCTGATTATGCAATGTTGCTGAAAAACTTGAGAGTACATTTCATTGTAAATGTATTATCTCTTTGATTAGTGTCTATGGCCACTTCTTTTAGAATCTGCCTCTGTTTATTGCTCTTTGCATATAGTATCCCAGAAATCAATGCATATTGATTTAAACTGTGTTGCAGCCTTTTTTTAGTTTTTATTTTTTTAGCTCTTCTGTTTGCTTTGATCTGAGCTGTTTCCCCTCCATGCAAAGGTCACTTGTATCTTAGAAACTTAAGTGAAAGTGAATTCATTCAGTCATGTCCGACTCTTTGCAACCTCATGGACTGTAGCCTGCCAGGCTCTTCATCCATAGAATTTTCCAGGCAAGAATTCTGGAGTGGGTTGCCATTTCCTTCTCCAGTGGATCATCCCAACCCAGGGATTGAACCTGGGTCTCCCACATTGTAGGCAGACTCTTTACCATCTGGCCACCTGGGAATCCCTAGAAACAAAGGTGTGGATTAATTCATAGAGATTTGCATTGAACACATAGATATTTTCTATATCAAGTGCTTTTATATGGGCCAAAAAGTGATCAATTTGATAGACAAAGTTACAGATTCCCAAGGAAACTATATCTAGTTGGACTCTTGTTTCACATATTTTCAGTGGTATACAGATAAGTTGAGGTAAGTGACATGCCCAAGATGCACAGTTTATGAATGTCAAAGTTAAATCATCATACTGAATTCTGGTCACTGTTACTTTGTCTATCATTATCAAAACCAGAAATAAATGTAATTTTGTGAGGATATTTAAAAAATAATAATGAAGATAATTTGAATATAACGTAGTTCATATTAGAGAAAAATGGAATTTTTTAGTTATGCTTATGTTATGAAAAATAAGTATGAAATAGCAATCTTTTATTTGTTTTGGGGTGTTCTGGGTCTTCCTTCCTGTGCTTGGGCTTTATCCAGTTGTTGTGAGCAGTTGCTTCTTACTGTGGTGGTTTCTCATGTTGCAGAGCATAGGCTTTAGGGCACGTGGGCTTCAGTTGCAGCGCATGGGCTCAGTAGCTGTGGCCCCCAGGCTTTAGTTGCTCCATAGCATATTGGATCTTCCTGGATCAGGGATGGAACCCATGTCACTTGCATTAGCAAGCTGATTCTTATCAACTCTACAACCAGGGAAGTCCTGAAATGGCAATCTTATTCTTAGATCTGAAATGAGAATTATACTTCATTACAGAGTAAGAATACCAAATACAAGACAGTTGACATGATTGAAGTAAGAGAACAAACAAAATCCTCAAATTCAGTTTAAAAACTAAGAATATTTAAAGAAAGAAGCCACAGCCAAATCAAAGGTCATGAAGATTTACCCCTATGTTTTTTTCTAAATGTTTTATAGCTTGAGTTCTTACCTTATGTCTTTGATCCATTTTGAGTTATTTTTTCACTGTATATTGTGAGGTAGGGGTCTAGCTTCATTCTTTCAAATGTAGATATACAGTTATTCCTAAGCTGTTTGTTAGAAAGACTGTTTTTGGCCCATTGAACTGTCTTGGCACCCTGGTCAAGCATCAATTAACCATAAATATAATATATGGGTTTATTTTTGGACTCAACTCTGTTTCATTAATGTATATGTCTATTGGGCTTCGCAGATGGCCCCAGTGGTAAAGAATTTGCCTGCCAAGCAAGAGATGTGGGTTTGTTCCCTGGATCAGGAAGCTCCCTTGGAGAAGGAAACAGCAACTCACTGGTGGGCTATAGTCCACTGGGATCCCAAAAGAGTCAAACATGACTTAGCAACTAAACAACGACAACAACATATGTCTATTTTTTTATGCCAATACCACACTATAGCTTTTATCTCATTGTAAAACCTAGAAGCGTGTCTTCCAACTTTGTTCTTTTTTTAAAGATTGTTGTGACTCTTCTGGGTCCCTTGAATTTCTATATGAATTTTAACATCACATTGTCAATTTCGGCAAGAAAGCCATTTGGGATTTTTATAGGGATTGAATAGAGTATATGCATCAATTTGAGAAATATTGTCATCTTTATAGTATAAAGTATTCCAATTCAAGAACACGAGATTTTTTTTTTACTTACATAGATCTTCATATTTTTTCAACAATATATTATAGTTTAATTTTCAGTGTAGTTTTAAATTTCCTTTAAAAAAATTGACTCCTAAGTAATTCTTCTTGATGCTATTGTAAATGGAATTGTCTTCTTAATTACATTTTTTGATTTTTCATTGCTTGTGAGAGAAATGCAGTTTATTTTGATATATTTTCCTATACTCTTCAATCTTGCTGAACTTATGTATGAGTTTCAGTAGTTTTGTGTGTGTACATGTGGCATATTGCTTAGAATTCTCTGTATGCGAGATCATGACATCTGCAAATAGAGATAGTTTCCTTCTTCATTTCCAGTCTGAATGTTTTTTTCAAAAACCTGATTTGTCTGACTAGAACCTCTTGTACAGTATTTAATAGAAATGGCAAGGTTGGACATATTTGACTTATTCCTAATTGTAAAGTGAAAACATCCAGGTTTTCATCAATAAGTATGCTGTTTGCTATGGGTTTTACAGGTTGAGTTAGTTTCATTGTAATCCTAGTTTATTTAGCATTTTTATCATAACAGGGTGTTGGGTTTTCTCAGATACTTTTTATGCATCAATTGAGTTGATCTTATGGTTCTTGTCCTGTTTTCTATTAAAATGATGCATTATATTAATTGGTTTTGGATGTTAAATCAACCTTGTATTTCTGGAATTGATCACACTTGGCTATGATTTATAATTCAATTTATAGATTGCTGGACTTGGCTTGATATTTTGTTAAGTATTTTTGCATCTATATTCAGGGGATAGCGGGCTGTAGTTTTTTTGTGATGTTTCATTTGGTTAATATTAGCCTCAAAGGATATCTAGGAACTGTTCTCTCCTTGTTCATATTTTGGAGGTGTTTGTTAATAATTGTTATTTATTCCTCTGTAATAGTTGGTAAAATTTACCAATAAAATTATCTGGGTCTGGAAATTTATTTGTGGGAACTTTTTAAATTACTTAATCTTTTGTTACGGGTCTATTCAGATTTTTAGATCTCTTCCTAAGTCAGTTGCAGTAATGAGAGTTTTTCTAGGACTTTGTTATTTCCGTCTAAGTTATATAACTGTGAGCATATAGTTAATTGCTGATTGAATTCCCTTATGTTTAGTTTTGTTTCTGTAAGATTGGTAATAATATCCACTCTTTTCTTCTAAATTTTAGTAATTTGAGTTTTCTCTCTGTGCTTCCAACAGAGCTTCCACAGCAAAGAGCTGGTATACAGGCAGCAAAGTCCCTTAAATTCTGTAGACCTTCTCTATTTTGGTAGAATCTGGGAAGATTCTCTTGAATGAATTTTTCTCCATTTCCTCTGTGCTCTTAGGATGGTATCCAAATGTTTTAAATATTGTGTGTTTGTGTATGTGTATGTGTTAATGATTTTCACCGGTTATATTGTTGTTTTGCTGGGGGAATCGGTTTGCAGAGTTTTTTTCTCCATCATTCTTGAAATTCCCCCACCCCCAGGGGATTCTAGAATAATTTTTTACCATTTATTTTTCACTCAAAAATTGGTTTTGTTTACCAGTGCATACACTATTACATGAAGAACATTTGTCTTAACATATAACTGCAACATAATTTACTAATTTTAGGGAAGAATTATATACTTATTGATAGTTTATATTGAACAGATATTAAATATTAAGTATCTCAGAACTCTAAATCTTATTGTTAATATCTCAAGATCTGGAAAAATTAGAAAATAATGTAATTAAGGAAACTTTAACTTTACTGTATTACCCATCTTTTTTTTTTTTTTTTCCCACATTTCTAATTACCCATTATGATGCAGTGGTGGTTGTTGTTGTTCAGTCACTAAGTTGTGTCCAACTCTTTGCGACCCCATAGGCTGCAGCACACCAGGCCTCCATGTCCCTCACGATCTCATGGAGTTTGCCCAAGTTTATGTCCATTGAATTGGTGATGCCATTCAACAATCTTATCCTCTGTTGCCCTCTTCTCCTTTTGCTTTCAATCTTTCCCACAATCAGGGTCTTTTCCAGTGAGTCAGCTGTCCATATCAGGTGGCCAAAGTGTTGGAGCTTCAGCTTCAGTCCTTCCAATGAATATTCAGGGTTGATTTTCTTTAAGATTGACTGGTTTGATCACCTTCCTGTCCATGGGACTCTCAAGAGTATTCTATAGCACCACAGTTCAGAAGTATCAATTATTTGATGCTCTGCCTTCTTTATGGTCTAAATCGCACATCTGTATATAACTACTGAAAGGACCGTAGCTTTGACTATATGGGCCTTTGTCGGCAAAGTGACGTCTCTGCTTTTTAAAACACTGTCTAGATTTGTCATAGCTTTCCTTCCAAGAAGCAAGCAATGGAGTAGTAAGAATACATGATTTGAATTAGAGGACCTGAGATTGATCGCAGTTCTGCCTCTCATAAGCTTTTGACCTTGGGTTGTTTGTTTTTTTCCCTAAAATTCAGTACCTCAAATAAATGATCCTGAAGCTCCTTTGGTTCTGCATTGATTCTACGATCACAGTTCTACTATTTTTTTTTTACTTTCTATATTCTTCAGTTCATACAGTTGGACTTCATTCCTAGTTACCTTTTTACTGCTAATTTCTCCAATGTGAATTCACAGTGCAATAAAAAAGAAGAAAACAAGGTAATTTCTTGGGCCTCATATTTCCGTGGCACTTTTGTAGCATGATATTACTGATGTACCAGAATTCTTAAAACTGTGTCATAGAGACTTTCAATGACTGTCTCAGTGATCACAGAAAAAACTCACAGAAATGAAATTACGACATAAGTTTCTGAATACTAGACTTTTTCTATTGAAACAAAATGCCTAAGGCAAATTGACACTGCTGTATTTCACCTGGGTGTCCTCTTGGAAATGAAGTTACATATAGTGGAATCCAGAACCTAGATCAAATGTTTCTCAAAAAAAATTTTTTTGATCTTTCTGTGTATCCACGTGTTCAGATTTTTGCTTAGTGGTCACTATAACTACAGAGAGGTTTTGTGATCAGAATCTGAAAATATTAAAGGTACTTTTTTCTTCATTGGAATAACTTCCTTCCTGGATAACTCTTAAGGCACTAGTTTCTTCCTAGCTTATGTATTTAAATTGTCAGACTATATGTTAAGGGTATATCACATTCTGGGGTTATGATATTTTTAGCTGGAAACCTGAGGTCCATGTATGTGATATTCCAAATCCATACATTCATGCTTAATCTCCTAGAAAATGACACATGGATACTCTTCCCCCTTATACACCAGTTGTTCTACTTATTAAGCCAAAACTATTTTTGTTTTTCATAGATAAGTCTGTTGAAGCTGAAGTTTGTTGAGTGGCTATGAAAAGCCACTGAGTCACTCTATTTCCTAGAAAATCCTCGTTACCTATACATTCTTTTGGAGAAATTTAGGGCCCAAGTCAGAGTCAACTAAAGGTATTCAAATAAATTCTTTTTGTTCCACATCCAGAGGGAGAGTCTTTTAAGACCTAATCAAATGACTAATAGTGACTACTTTCATCTCAAATATATTTTTCTGGCTTTTGCTAAAGTAGAGAGAAATCTGTTCAGCAGTCACAAAGTGACTAGTCATTAGAGTTCTTTTTCTGGCATAATGTTTAACTCAAATTGAGGGAAAATTGCCTAACATTCCTTGGAGACCAATTGCTTCCAACCAGACTGGTTATTAAATAATTCCAGTTCAGACCTATGATTGTAACATGTACCTTCATACTCAATTCACCGAGAACAAGCACATTTTTATTTCAACTAAGCATTAAATTCTCTAAATTAATCCTGGTTCTATAGGGTTGAGTAATAGTTCTTAGAAAGTGGCTACACTCTGCTCCCTGACTTTCATGATGAGCAGTAAATGCTTTCACTCCTTTTGACCTTGACATCCCAGAGGGATCTTAATGATACCTAATGTGTTTAAGTCGTTATAGACATTTTCACACAGTTTCCACTTTCTCACATCTTGCCAAATATTTCCAGTTGCCTTTTAAGCACAAATTTGACACTGAGTTAGAGAACTATGTAGAAACTAAAACATGAATTTGTCTTTGAAAAGTAAAGTATTCTGGATGTTGATCTACATGTTTACAAACCTGCTTGATTAATTTATGGAAGTATGCCGTAATAAATATATTAGATCAATATAAATAATACTGATTACACTACAAAGAAATAAAATCATTTTCATTTCTACTAGGTTTAACCAATGGAATTGCTCTTTTTATGGGCAGTTTTATAAGGTTCATTAATATAATCACAGATTTAGACGTACAAACTGAAATTCCTTAGATTACAATGGAAAATGTTAATGAAATTAACCACTAATGTTCAGACACTAGATATTTAAAATATTAATTCACCAAATTTACATAATTTTCTATCCATTGTAGTCATTAGTGGCAGAGTACTTTTCAGAGAGGGTCTGTCTTAGCACATCTTTAACTATATTCAGCAAATAAATACTTTTATCTGAAATCTTGAGGATTTCTTAAGGAACTAACTTCTAGTATTATTGTCTAAAAGGAGGGATTAGTAAAACTATCAAGATGATTGAGTGAACTGTCTTCTCTCCTATCAAATTAAAAAAATAGAACAAATTAAAAGAAAATAATAGATAACTATGTAGGGAATCTATAGTTTTAAAAAAATACTTGATTAGACATATTAACACAATCATAATGTTTATATAATTCATTTGGATCTGGATTAAAACAAACAAACTATTAATAGCTATCATAAAAGCAAAAAAAGAATCAGGCCAATTTCAGTACTAACAGGTTATTTGTTATTAAGATTTTTTTTTTCGTAAATCTCAACAGCTTTGTTTATTCTGTTACTTCTTTTTGGCCTTTCTCTACCAAATCACTTTGTGCTCAAATCCTATTTGTCAAGGCCTATTTCAAATGACAGTTTCTTTATAGATTGTTCTTTCATTTTCCACACTGTGGAAGTATATATATATATATATATATATATATATATATATATATATATATATATATATACACACACACACACATTTTTTTACTTTTATACTGTCTTAGACTATAGTTACTTACTTTATATGCTGTATGGTACAAACAGAAGCTTAATGACATAGGCTGGGATGTAGGCGTTATTCCTTTTTGAAATCCACAAAGAACTTAGACTCATGCATTATTTTAATCAACATTTTAACACTGCTTATGTGGAAGGTTTTTGTTTGTTGGTTTCATTTTATTTTGTTTTACTTGAAAAGTTGCTGGAGAATCTCATTTTAGTTAGGGAGCTAGAAATGCATATATATTGGTACTGCTGCTGCTAAGTCACTTGAGTCATGTCCGACTCTGTGTGACCCCATAGACGGCAGCCCACAAGGCTCCGCCCTCCCTGGGATTCTCCAGGCAAGAACACTGGAGTGGGTTGCCATTTCCTTCTCCAATGCATGAAAGTGAAAAGTGAAAGTGAAGCCGCTCAGTCGTGTCCGACCCTCAGCGACCCCATGGACTGCAGCCTACCAGGCTCCTCTGTCCATGGGATTTTCCAGGCAGGAGTACTGGAGTGGGGTGCCATTGCTTTCTCCAATATATTGATACAATCAATGCATAAAAAATAGAACCTACACAAAGTGCAAAGAGGAAAAGGAGAAGGGAGTCTGATTCTGCCCATGTAGAACCCAGGTCAGGTCAAATATTTCAGCAGGATTTTGAAGGAGAGGTAGGATTTTTTTTTTAAATTCCAAGTTATTCTTATCCATCCTTCAAGCATCCACCAAATTTCTTTTTTATGACACAAATCTCATGTTAGTCCCTTATTGTACAGTTAGTCCCTTGTAGTATAGCTGATCTTCCATCAACTATAGGACAGGAATAAAGTTATTTAGCATGGCACACACATATTTAGCCCATGGCCCATATTTTAAACTTCATTTAACACCACTAATACCCAATATGTTTCAGTTATATCTAATGGCTTGCAGTGTGCTAGACTTCTTTCTGTGTTGTGCCTTAGAGTATTGTATGTTTTGTGTTGTTTTGTTTAGCCTCAAATCCCCTGTCCTTCAGGGGAATTATTATGTATCTTTCTATTTTTTTAAACTTTTATTTAGCTTCTATCAGAAATAGCTCATCATGGATGTGATAACCTCCCCCACCTCCTCAGTGTTTAGGGACACTGTCTGCCATGGCCTTCTCCTAAGTCAAGATTTCTTTAACCTCTTGTTCTTCAGACATGGAAGTTTTTCTTTTTCTTTTTCTTCTGTTCTTACTGCATCTTGTACATATTTCTATTATAGTTAGCGATTTAACTTTTCCAAGTCTTAGCTATCTTGTCTATAAAACACAGAGAGTAAACCAAAATAATTTCTAAAGTCACCTCTAGCTTTAATGTTCTTTAATAGCCACTGTTCCTGAGAAAGGCCATTCAAATGACATTCAAAGCAGTGTTACCCAACAGATGGGATTCACTGGAAAATCATAATCGAGCCACAATCAACACTAATCTATGAGTTAATCCTTAGCTCCTATGATTATGCAAGAGTAATGTATATAAATTCTCTAATTTGGTTTCTACCTTTAACCTATCTGTGGCTTTGTTTCTTATTTTGTTGCTTGATCTTACTAGGTTTTGCTTAAATTTTGTTTGTTTTGCTATCTAGGAAATTTTAATTATGATATTCTCAATTCTATAATTTATCCCCCTATGGTTGCTGAGGTTAATATTGTGCTTTAGGTGGTGATAAAATCTTAAGACTGTAAAAATATGAATTTTCATCTTTTTCTGGTATTGAAATGCTTTCTTTTTTTGTATACTACATTATAACTTCCAAAATATATTTATGTTCAACTAGTGAAGTAAGAATCATGACTTTTCCCCAAATGGCTAGCCAGTTATCCCAAAGTCATTTATCAGATATCACATTTGTTCCTCAAATATTTAAAATAACATATTTTATGGGTCTATTTATTCTTATTGTTAGTAGTAATTCCTTTAAAATTTTACTGTTATTCTAGATCATGTTTTGATTCTGATGGAAAACAACATTCTTACAGTATTTTTTTTTACTTTTTGCAAGTTAAATGGGAATAAATTACTATGCTTGATACCAAGCTTCCTATTTGGATGGAAAAAATAAAGAGAATTCCATTTTTGTCTAGAATTGTGTATCAAGGGCATATTATTCATCTTCTGCTATCGAATAGGTCTCCTGTATGTGCATATGAGTACTTCCATTGTATTAGACAATTTGCTAAGCAGTTTGTATACTTTTATCTCATTTAACCTTCACAGTAGTTCTGCAGGTGTGTACTAGATTTGTTTGTTTTACACACAAAGACACTGACACTTATGATAGTTAATTAACTTGACTATGCAGCTAGTAAACAGTGGAAACCACATCATACCTAGGCCAGTTTGGTTCCAAAGCCAATGTCCACCTAAAACATTTCCGTTATATCTTCTTTATCAACCTAAGCTCTGATGCTTGCAGTTATACTGGACATTCGATTCTAGCTAAAAACATTGAATTTCCTTCCTTGAAGAATTGAAAAGAGCCATGGGAAGGAAGGGAAAGCTAAAAGGAGACTATGGGTCAGCAGAATTGACTTCATCTACACTTGTCTCACTTTCAAATTTGTTAACATGTAAATACAGATTTGTAGAAAAGCAGTGATTTTTACATCCTATCCAATGAATTCAATGAATGCAGATATAGACTTTTTAGAGAAGACATTATGCTTTTACACCATTCATGTAAGAACAGGATCAAAATGTGTAATATGCACACACTTCAAAAGGATTCTGATTGTTTCTCATAATGAGCCTATCTAAAATGAAGAATACTAATTCGTAAGTTTGACAGATGGGTTCCTTTTAACAATACCAAGGGAACTTAATGTTCAGGGCCCATTTTTCAGGTTCACTCAATAGTTTCCACCCATACCTACTCCAGTTGCTTATAAAATCACCTCCACAATGACTAATTTTAAAAACTATTGTGATGGATATTGAAATGACCGTTGAAGTGTAGTGAATATTGAAAAGCACTAATCATGGCCTAACGATAAACACAATTTTTGTATCCCACTGTCTGTTGAAAATTTATTTGGCGGCCTTGTCTCTTGGCCCTGGATGGGAACTTTGGCAGAGTGCCTGTGACTTTCCTGTTCATTCTGAGATACTGAGCAATTCTACAGTCACCTTTAAGTGACTTTAAGACTTTAAGTCTTACTTAAGAGTATCTATTTCAAGATGTTCATCAATACTATGATACTTATGCAAAAGTAAAGCTTCCCCTCCCGCTGCTTGGAAGCTACTGCCTTCCAGAATGGGAATGTGGTGGCTTCTTTCTCTTTCTACTCACTCTGCCCCCATGGCTTGCTTACTATGGTGTTTCATCCTCCAGGACTGGCACTTAAGAGGGAGGAAGGGAAGGTGGAAACATGAAAGTTTCTTCCTTGGGGAAGCCCTGCTAGCAGATGCATCTCTATGCTGTGCTCTTTAATATTCTTAGCACGAGGTTCCCCTCCAGTAGGAACTCTCTTGATGCCAGCAATGCTTCTCAACTGCTGATCTATCTTGTCCTTCCATCATTTGGGTGGCCCACTCCATCCAGTCTCCTGCTCATGAAAATCCTTCTTCCTTCCAAGTTCTCCTCTGGAACAGGACTTGGAATGGCTTCAGAACTCTTCTTCCTTTCCTCTGTGGCCAGTGTCTAGTCCAGGGAAAGCATTCCCATAGAAGCAGAAAGCAGAATGATAGCTACTAGGGGCTGGGAGAGGGACGAATGTGGAGACATTAGTCAAGGGATATAAGTTTCAGTTATGCCAGACAAAACTGTTCTGGAGATGAAATGTACAACAACCTGACTATAGTTAACAGTACTGCATTGTGTACTTTAAATCTGCTAGGAGAGTAGATCTTAAGTGTTCTCAGCACAGCCGCCACCTCACCCCCCACCACACACGCAAGGAAACTGTATGAAGAGATGGATTCATTAATTAGCTTGATTGTGGTGATTCTTTCACAAGGTATATTAGATCATCAAGTTGTAAACCTTAAATATATATATAAAATTTCTAACTGTCAATTAGTCTTCAGCAAAGCTGGAAGTAAAAAGTGTGCATGGGATCTGGGATATCTGTTTTTCGACAGTGGTATGTAAATCTCTATTATCTCAAAGTGAACTGAAAGTGATAGTGAAAGTCATTCAGTCGTGTCCGGCTCTTTGCGACCCCCTGTATAGTCCATGGAATTTTCCAGGCCAGAATACTGGAGTGGGTAGCCTTTTCCTTCTCCAGGGGATCTTCCCAATACAGGGATCGAACCCAGGTCTCCCTCATTGCAAGCGGATTCTTTACTACCTGAGCCACAAGGGAAGCCCTATCTCAAAGTAAGAAGTTAAAAAATACATTGTTGAGTGAATGAGGAAGAGAACAACCTTGCCTCGTTTGCTCACACCAAAAGGGAAGGCAGGGTATTCCTGTCACAAAAGTTTATTAGCCTGTTTTTATCCTCTAAATTTTGTAGGTAGGAGTTATACTATTTTTCCCCCTCCCTATATGCATAGGTCATGTGGTAAACTCTCTACATAGTACAGTGTAAACCTCTTTCACTGGCGGTGAGAAAAGGAGGAGAGAGAGGTTACTAGCTTTCTCTATAGATATCATATTTCAAAAATCCCCAGTTTTATCCCCTTTCTCCTGTTCTCACCCAATTTCTCTCCCAATTACCCTGATAGTCTATTGTGAATGAATGACTTTTTAAAAGAAATTTCAATAACTTTTGTTGAAAATACAGAATCATTTAAACTAAATTTGGCATTATAGAAGCATGTTTTTAAGAAGTGATATTTGGAAGCTGAATATGAGTAAGATTGAGACAGGCAGAGAAGAAGCAAGTCTTCCAGGCAGAGGAACAGACCTGAGAGATCATCTGGGAAGTCCGAGGAGCTAACTGTGAGACAAGAAAATGCAACAGGAAGGTGAAGGGGGAAGGAGGGTCAGTCCTAAGGTGCCTGCAAGCCATTGTAAGGAGCTCTTATCCTATTCCAAGAGCAAAAGGAAATCTATGAAATATTTTATGCTGGAAAGTGACATATTAATAGAGATATTTTGTAAGTTACTATGACTTCAAAGTGGAGGATGAATATGAGAGAATCAAGACTAGAGTCAGCAAGACAAATTCAAAGAGGGGAGAGCAGTTGTGTGAAATACTTGTGACCTAGACTGGGGATGGGAAAGAGTGGAGCTTTTAAAATGTATCAAGAGTTTCCCTGTGGGCTCAGAGGGTTAAGAATCTGTTTGCAATGCAGAAGACGTAGATTTGATCCTTCAGTCGGAATGATTCCCTGGAGAAGGGAATAGCAACCCACTCTTATATTCTTGCCTAGAGAATTCCATGGACAGAGAAGCCTGGTGGGCCACACTACATGGGGTCACAAAGAGTCAGACGTGACTGAGTGACTAGCACTTTTCAACACTTTGAGGAGCAATATCACTAGATCTGGGTAACTGGATGTTTAAATGGGATTGATGAGAGGAATTAATCATGACTTCTGGATTCTTATTGGAAAAACTATATAGATTATGTGGTTCAGATTTTGGAAAAACTGTTTGAAGTAGCTTTTAGATTTCCACCAAAACTCTTAGTTATTATCCTTATTTTACATATAAGAAAACTGAGGCCATAGATTTTGTGTTTAGAGCAGCATCTTAACCTAAATCTGACTTTCTTAATAATATGATGTTATATGAAAATTAAAATTTATTATTATTATTAATATAATCTTTTAGTACTGAGGAATCATGATATTTGAATAATTAATAAACATATACTACAAGAAGGGCATCATGATTATAATAATGGATAAAAATATTTGAAACATTAATAAAATTTAAATCAATCTTAAACTTAACAAATCCGTCTTCCAACAACACAAGAGAAGACTCTACACATGGACATCACCAGATGGTCAACACTGAAATCAGATTGATTATATTCTTTGCAGCCAAAGATGGAGAAGCTCTATACAGTCAGCAAAAACAAGACCGGGAGCTGACTGTGGCTCAGATCATGAACTCCTTATTGCCAAATTCAGACTTAAATTGAAAAAGTAGGGAAAACCACTAGACCATTCAGGTATGACCTAAATCAAATCCCTTATGATTATACAGTGGAAGTAAGAAATAGATTTAAGGGACTAAATCTGATAGACAGAGTGCCTGATGAACTGTGGAAGGAGGTTCGTGACATTGTACAGGAGACAGGGATCAAGACCATCCTCATGGAAAAGAAATGCAAAAAAGCAAAATGACTGTCTGGGGAGGCCTTACAAATAGCTTGGAAAAGAAGAGAAGTGAAAAGCAAAGGAGAAAAGGAAAGATATAAGCATCTGAATGCAGAGTTCCAAAGAATAGCAAGGAGAGATAAGAAAGCCTTCCTCAGAGATCAATGCAAAGAAATAGAAGAATACAACAGAATAGGAAATACTAGAGATCTCTTCAAGAAAATTAGAGATACCAAGGGAACATTTCATGCAAAGATGGGCTCGATAAAGGACAGAAACGGTATGGACCTAACAGAAGCAGAAGATATTAAGAAGAGGTGGCAAGAATACACAGGAGAACTGTACAAAAAAGATCTTCACGACCCAGATAATCACGATGGTGTGATCACTAACCTAGAGCCAGACATCCTGGAATGTGAAGTCAAGTGGGCCTTAGGAAGCATCACTATGAACAAAGCTAGTGGAGGTGATGGAATTCCAGTTGAGCTATTTCAAATCCTGAAAAATGATGCTGTGAAAGTGCTGCACTCAATATGCCAGCAAATTTGGAAAACTCAGCAGTGGCCACAGGACTGGAAAAGGTCAGTTTTCATTCCAATCCCAAAGAAAGGCAATGCCAAAGAATGCTCAAACTACCACACAATTGCACTCATCTCACACGCTAGTAAAGTACTGCTCAAAATTCTCCAAGCCAGGCTTCAGCAGTATGTGAACTGTGAACTTCCAGATGTTCAAGCTGGTTTTAGAAAAGGCAGAGGAACCAGAGATCAAATTGTCAACATCCGCTGGATCATGGAAAAAGCAAGAGTTCCAGAAAAACATCTATTTCTGCTTTATTGACTATGCCAAAGCCTTTGACTGTGTGGATCACAATAAACTATGGAAAATTCTGAAAAAGATGGGAATACCAGATCACCTGATCTGCCTCTTGAGAAATCTGTATGCAGGTCAGGAAGCAACAGTTAGAACTGGACATGGAACAACAGACTGGTTCCAAATATGAAAAGGAGTACGTCAAGGCTGTATAGTGTCACCCTGCTTATTTAACTTATATGCAGGGTACATCATGAGAAACTCTAGGCTGGAAGAAGCACAAGCTGTAATCAAGATAACAGGGAGAAATATCAATAACCTCACATATGCAGATGACACCACCCTTATGGCAGAAAGTGAAGAGGAACTAAAAAGCCTCTTGATGAAAGTGAAAGTGGAGAGTGAAAAAGTTGGCTTAAAGCTCAACATTAAGAAAACGAAGATCATGGCATCTGGTCCCATCACTTCATGGCAAATAGATGGGGAAACAGTGGAAACAGTGTCAGACTTTATTTTTTGGGCTCCAAAATCACTGCAGATGGTGACTGCAGCCATGAAATTAAAAGACGCTTACTCCTTGGAGAAAAGTTATGACCAACCTAGATAGCATATTCAAAAGCAGAGACATTACTTTGCCAACATGGTCTGTCTAGTCAAGGCTCTGGTTTTTCCAGTGGTCATGTATGGATGTGAGAGTTGAACTGTGAAGAAAGCTGAGCACTGAAGAATTGATGTTTTTGAACTGTGGTGTTGGAGAAGACTCTTGAGAGTCCCTTGGACTGCAAGGAGATCCAACCAGTCCATTCTAAAGGAGGTCGGCACTGGGATTTCTTTGGAAGAACTGATGCTAAAGCTGAAACTCCAATACTTTGGCCACCTCACCTGAAGAGTTGACTCGTTGGAAAAGACTCTGATGCTGGGAGGGATTGGGGGCAGGAGGAGAAGGGGATGTCAGAGGATGAGATGGCTGGATGGCATCACCGACTCAATGGACATGAGTTTGAGTTAACTCCAGGCATTGGTGATGGACAGGAGGCCTGGCATGCTGCGAATCATGGGGTCGCAAAGAGTTGGACACAACTGAGCAACTGAACTGAAGTTAACTAAAGCTTAACCTTGCATATAAAAAAGAAATTGTGAGTGAAAGAAAATAAAAGTCCATGGGAGAAGGAGTAGAGAAGATGTGTGGTGAGCTGACCACATTGCAGTTTAAGATATGGTTGTTTGTGTTCAGATTTTTCTGAGTATAATATCTTACTAAATCCCTCTGCTTCCATGATTACTAAAGGAAAGCATTGTTGTTGCCATTGGAGGTCTCTGGTAGCTTTCTCATTTGAGCTCCTGTAAGAAATGATATCATGTAGAAAGTAAAAGCAACATCAGACTTAAGTATTTTATAAAAATTGTTGAAAATATTATTTAAGCGTACATTTTGGAGCCTTAAAAAATAAAAGCTTTAGTGAATACTATGTTACTTCATGCTGTTCAAATAAAGCCACTAGGTTGATAACAGTTTGCTCACATACCCCACTTTTAATCCTTACATCCAAAGCTATTTTGTACATTGAATACTTAGAACACTCAAAGAAATTCCTTAAAGAGCAATTTAAAGAAATTACCTTAAAATACTTAAAGAATTAATGATTTGTATGTCAATATGAAATCAGAAGAAGAACAAAGAAATACAATATTAGGCTCCAACACAACCCAAATATTGCCTTTCAAAGCTTAGACCTCCCTTTTAATTCTGTATAGGAGGTATTGGCATTCTTTCTAAACATGTCTGTGAATTTCGGGGCATGTTGGCAGAGAGCAAACACTTAGACTTCTTACAGCAGTGCCTTTGTTCTCTGGGAGACAGGTTGCTATTCCAGTTACACTATTGTTTTGCTATAGAAAGACTGCTTTTTACATTTCCTGGTTCTCTATTATGGAAGCTTTCAAATGTACCTTCTCTTGCTGTTTTAAGGCAAAAATACCCATTATTTGGACGTGGATTGGTAATGGTAGTAGAGGTTATTTTTGCCTGAATTATTTAAGGTTCTCATGTTTAAAGCAACAGAAACCAATTATGCAGTTCTTAGGTATCAGACTGAAAAAATAGGCCAAAAGTGAATGAGAAAGATACAGCATCACTAATCACCCTTATCATAATTGCAGCACATTTGTTTTCCATACTAGCTCAGATAATTAAGACAATCATACTTAATTTTATAGTGAAACTCAGTAAAATTAGTTCCCACTCAGTTGTTTACTCCAGAATATCAACAGAACATTATTAATGCCCTTTTAAATATACTGTCTTTATTTTATTTTAAAGTGGCATTATATCAAGTGCTGGGCCAAAAAGATCATATAAGTCCTAAAGAGGCGGAAAGAGTCAAATCAGGAGGACTATTGCGTGTGGGCAGTGGTGTTAAAGCATTCCATCACTTGTGTCACTGTGTGTATGCAAACATCAGGGGAATGATTTCTTATTCACAGAGAAAGCTAAGATAATAAAGTGATTATATTAGACATGTGCATTAAGACATGTACATTAAGAATATATTAGACATATGCATTAAGACCACACGTTGCAGATAGTGGTCATATATAGGGGCTTCCCTTGTAGCTCAGTTGGTAAAGAATCTGCCCACTTAGGTAGGAAACCTGGGTTTGATTCCTGGGTTGGGAAGATCCCCTGGAGAAGGAAATGGCAACTCACTCCAGTATTCTTGCCTGGAAAATCTCATGGATAGAGGAGCCTGGTGAGCTGTAGTCCGTGGGGTTGCAAAGAGTCGGGCGTGACTGAGCGACTAACACTTGCTTACTTACACTCAGTTCAGTTCAGTCGCAGTCGTGTCCAACTCTTTGCAACCCCATGGACTGCAGCATGCCAGGCCTCCCTGTCCATCACCAGCTCCCGGAGTTTACTCAAACTCATGTCCATTGAGTCAGTAATGCCATCCAACCATCTCATCCTCTGTCATTCCCTTCTCTCACCTTCAGTCTTTCCCAGCATTAGGGTCTTTTCAAATGAGTCATTTTTTCACATCAGGTGGCCAAAGTATTGGAGATTCAGCTGCAGCATCAGTCCTGCCAGTGAATGTTCAAGACTGATTTCCTTTAGGATGGACTGGTTGGATCTCCTTGCTGTCCAAGGGACTCTCAAGAGTCTTCTCCAACACCACAGTTCAAAAGCATCAATTCTTCAGTGCTCAGCTTTCTTTATAGTCCAACTCTCACATCCATACATGACTACTGGAAAAACCCTAAATGCCTTCAATATAAACTTTGTACCAGGAACTTTTGAAATGTGAGAGCTAGAGTTACTCAGATAAAGACACTTTTTATATTTACCTTGGTTCAGAAAGTAAATAGAGCACACATTACAAAATGGGGGGGGGGGAACAGCATATAAAAACACTAGATATACATTTTTAAGATTTCAATACTTGAAATTTGATAATTTACAGTCATTTATTTTCAAAGCCTTCCTATTTTTCTCAAAAGGTGAAAAGTGAAAGTTAGTCACTCAGGTGTGTCCAACTCTTTGGGATTCCATGGACTGTAGCCTGCTAGGCTCCTCTGTCCATGGAATTCTGTAGGCAAAAGTACTGGAGTGGATTGCCATTTCCTCCTTCAGGGGATCGTCCCAAAACAGGAATTGAACCTGGGTCTCTTGCATTGCAGGCAGATTCTTTACTGTTTTATCCACAAACCCTAGCTATTTCTCTTCCCTCTTTTCTCCTAGTATTATATTTTTCACTGTCCTTATCTATAAGTTTTCTAAACCTTTTACCTAAGTTACCACTACTGGAAAAATAAAACATATATTCTCTATTATCGAGTCAGTAAGTGATATATCTAGATTCAGAAAGTAGTAGATAACATATCCTGCTGTTCTAATTTGGAAATTGATGGCATAGTTCTGTATGAAACCCACACGTTTCTCTGAGGAACTAGAGACACCTGAGAGCAAAACCATTTGAAAACAGGTGATACTTTCTATCTGGCCACTTTGACTTCTAAAGAGCTTCCAATGAAGATAACAATTACAATTTTTTTTTTAAGGTTATTTTGATGAGGACTTTTTGTTTCAAGGTCTTTATTGAATTTGTTGCAACGTTGCTTCATTGTGTTTTGTTTTTGTGACCATGTGGGAACTTAACTCCCCAACCAGGAATTGAACCCACATCCCCTGTATTGGAAGGCCTAGTCTTAAACACTAGACCTCTAGGAAAGGCCCACAATTTTTAATAATAAGCAAAAATATCAACAATCAATTGGTATTTTCATAATATTACCTCATCATGTAAATGTATGTCTTTTTCTTTATGGTGACTTTAAATATGAAGAGGTAGACTGAAAAAGTAATAATTTATTTTAAGTTCAGGTGTTGTCATATCCTTGTTTAAAGTTTGGTTATTCTCGCTGTAGAAACAATACAAACAAGCGTGATCCTCTGGTCTTCCACCTCATGACAGACTATGGTTGACTACCAAAATCAGACGTGCGTACACATAGTGACAATAACAACAAATAATAAGGGAAACAAACCTACAAAAAAATCAATTAAAAAAATCAAAAGTAATTCGGTAGAGGTCCACTTATTTTTGTAGGAGTAAAAAGTTTAGAATACATCAATAGCTCTTAAATACATTGCATATTGGGTGTTTGATATTCCCAAAGATGAATTTAATAGGGAGGCCATAATTATGGTTTGTAGCCTGTACTTAAGAAAAACTGACAATAAATAAAATTTTCTAACCCCAATTCAAAACCAGGGATATTATTTTTAATTAAAAAAAAACCTGGTTTTTTATTGTTCCATAACAAATTACCACAAATATAGCAACTGAAAACACATTTTTTAATCTTCTTCTTATTATTATTTTGGACATGAGTCTGGGTACAGGTTAGCTTGGTCTTCTGCTCAGGGTCTCAAGATGTCTGCTTAGAGTTCAGCCTCATTAAGCTCTGGGGTATCTTACAAGCTCATTGATTATTGACAGAAGTCAACTCCTTGTGGTTGTAGGACTGAAGTTCTCATTTTCTTGCATGCTATTGCCTATGAACTGTGCTCAGTTCTTAAAGGTCACCTGTAGACTCTTGTCATAGAGCCCCCTCCATGGGCAGTTCACAACATGGTCATTTTCTTCTCAAGGAATATAGAACATTTCTCTTTACTTTATATTTCTGTATCTTCCTTAATGGCTCATCTGATTAGGTTGGGCCCATGCAGCATCATTGCTATTTTGATTAATTCAGAATCACCTGATTAGGGTCTTTACTTACATTTGCAAAATTTCTGCTGCTATATGGAGAAACATAATTATAGAGTGATATCTTATATTCATGTCCTATTCATATTCAAGGATAGGAAGTTATGCAAAAAGAAGTGAAAATCTTGGGTCCATCTTAGAATTTTTCCTACCATACTAGTTTTAGATCTTAAAAGAATAAGTTTCACATAGCAGCATTACTCACAATAACCAAAATATGGCAACTAACTGTATAATCATTAACAGATAATTGGATGAGCAAAATGTATATGCATTCAATGAAATATTGCTTAACCTTAAAAAGGAAGGAAATTCTGACTCATACAACATGGATAAACATGAATATATTATGCTAAATGTAATAGGCACAAAAAGACAAATATTGTATCATTCCATTTATGATATAACTACAAGAATCCAATTCACAGAGACAGAAAGTACAGTGATGGTTTTAAGGGGATGATGAGGAGGAGGGATGGGAAGTTGTCATTTAATGAGTATAGAGTTCAAGTTTTATAAAATGATGAGTTTGCAGACTGTATAACAATGTGAGTGTACTTGACACTACGACATGTATGCTTGAAAATGGTTAAGATGGTAAATTAGGTGTTATGTGTATTTTAGCACACACACACACACACACACACAAAAGAAGCAACAGCAGCATCAGTGTCTATAAAGTTCAGAGAGGTGTAGCAGTTCTCTCTTTTTTGTTCTGCATTATCTGCCAAACACACACAAAGCAATAAAAGAAGTGTATCATGGGCAATGGCATCAAGGAGGGCTTTATAAAGACTGTGGTTCATGACTTAGTTCTTAAAATAGTTTGTGGATACTCAGAGAAAAGAAGAATGAGCACAACAACCTTGCTAAGAAATAGAGTTGTACAAGACAATTAGTTGCTGGCCAGAGGAGTTATGCAAACAAAAAGTGGATGTTTTCAAAGAAAGTTAAAGTGAGTATGTAAAAGCATTAAATTTAACAATTTTCCAATGCTAAATTGAAGGAAATGTATTTTATAATTTTTGAAGAAATATTGAAATTGATGTAATGCATCTTGCGCTACTGTTGTCTAGGAGTCATTGCCTTATGCTGTAGGTTATATATTCATGGAGGAATTGGAATGTGACTGCAGAATGTATAGTTAATGAATTCATATTTATCATCTGTTTTCCTTATAAAAGGTTGTTTTACTATCACCTACAGCATGCATAAGTTATTTTTATTCAAGGAATCCATCGCACTAAAGAATCAATGATAGATATTTAAACACTGGTATGATTGAAACTAAAGCAAGGAACAAGTTTAATTTATCTTTCCATCTTTCTCTGTCTTGGCTTAGTGCCTTACACATAGTGATTGCTCAATAAAGTCTTGTGCTTCTGAATGTAAATGTCTCCCCTGAAACTTGTGTCTCTAAACTTTGCCTCTTTAATTCAGGTAAACTGCAAAAGATAGTGCTCAATGCCTCCTATATAGCCAGTGTAACTTCTTACAGTTCTTTCCAAGATATTCCTGCTGAAGTTCACATTCAATATAGAATACGTTTAATGAAATTGAAATTTTATAAAATACAATTTTTATTAAAGGGACATGCATATTATTTGGAAAAAGAAAACTTAAATCTCCAGGATTTTAGGGAGACTCTCCCAGGCATTTAAAGATACCTTGACCCTTTTCACCACTTTTACTCATCTAATGAGGGTTATCTCAATTTTGGGTTGTTCAACAGTTCTCTTTTTAAGTGAAATGCAGTAATTTTACATTTGGGGGTCCAATCCTGGTCATATTTTTCCAGCTGACCTGGAAGTGTGTGCTCTATTGAAACTTTAATACATATTATGTTTTCTAGTCTCTCTCTTGGTACACGTCAATTATATATTGAGTTATTTCTCTAACACATGCTTATATCTTGAAAAGGTTAAGGCCATCATATAGCTACATTTAACCTAAACTATGACAACTAAACTTAAATGCAAATATGTCCGTTCTTTCACCCACTGGTTTCCAGAGAGAGATCTAGGTTTTGAGAGGCTTGATCTTTGTACAATATGAGTGTGTAGAGGGGGGTATTTAATTAATAAGAATATGAAATTATAACATAAAATTAGGCTTAGGGCTTCAATGGGTCTGTGCAAGTGAGGGGCCCTGAGGTTCATCCTTTATTTTTGCTTTATGCTAAGCCCACTTCTGCTTGTTTCTATGGGAAGATAGTGACTCGAAAGTTTGATTGTGATGGAAGTGTCAGATTTTTTCCTCTTCAGGATACACCTTGTTCTTGTCTAAATCCTCTTCTCAACCTGATTTTTTTTATATCTACCCCACTTACCTAGTTGTGATATTCAGTTTCATATAACACAAAATTGGAGTAATTTACTTTCTTATGTGCTTTTATTGGTCTTCCCAGGTGGCACAGTGGTAAAGAACCTGCCTGCCAAAGCAGGAGACGTTGGAGATGCAGGTTCAATCCCTGAATTGGGAAAATTCCCTGAAGGAGGGTATGGCAACCCACTCCATTATTTTTGCCTGGGAAATCCCATGGACAAAGGAGCCTAGCCGGCTGCAGTCTGTGGGGTTGCAAAGAATGGGACATGACTGAGCACACAACGCATTGCTTTTACTATGACTTTTTGGCAAATACATTGATAGACAAGTTGATTCATATCTGAGTTCTAAATAGACTAATTGCCAAATAATTATTTTAAATTTAACACACAAAAAAACGTTCATATATTGGAATATACTCTATCCACATACATGTATAAAATGAGGAAATATGATTGATAATCAAAATATCTAATATTTTACTTATTTCTTACATCATCTTTAAAAATCAGGATAAAGAGATCATAAATTCTTAGTCTACTATTTTCCTTATTTAATAAAGAATATACCATATAACCATTCTGCATGAGATCAATGAGTTCTTCTAAGGATGAAAACAATTTATATTTAATATAATGACATTTGCAATAAATTTATCCAAGGGTTCACAAGCTTGTCACTCTATACCAAGAAGGTAATATTTTTCTCCAATAATTTCAATTAATTTAATATGTTCATCTATGAGAAGTTACAGTCTGAGATCTCTTGCTTCCTATAACACCTAACCCTCACCCACATTTTGGAAGCAAGTAAGATAAAAGCTTATTTTTTTGTATTAAAATAAAAACATGATTATAAGCGTGCACTTTTTAAAAACTTTACTTCATTTTAAAATTAATAGCAAAAAATAAAAAATAAAATTAATAGAAAGGACTAGTGTGTTTGGGTCAGAGGAAAGTAAGAATAATGTCATTTATTTGTACATGTTTTGTGGCTAGGGTAGATTATGCCATGGCTGTTGTTTAGTTGCTAAATACTGTTCAGCGTATAGTGAACGGATGAACTCTGCTGAACAGCCAGGCTCTGCTGTTCCTGGGATTTCCCAGGCAAGAATACTGGAGTGGATTATCGCTTCCTTCTCCAGGGGATCTTCCCAACCCAGGGATCAAATCAGCATCTCCTACATCTCCTGGTTGGCAGGTGGATTCTTTACCACCGAGGTGCCTGGGAATCCCCAGGATAGATTATCAGTTCAGTTCAGTCACTCAGTCCTGTCCGACTCTTTGCGAACCCATGGATCGCAGCATGCCAGGCCTCCCTGTCCATCACCAACTCCCGGAGTTAACTCAAACTCATGTCCATTGAGTCGGTGATGCCATCCAGCCATCTCATCCTCTGTCGTCCCCTTCTCCTCCTGCCCCCAATCCCTCCCAGCATCAGGGTCTTTTTCAATGAGTCCACTCTTCGCATGAGGTGGCCAAAGTACTGGAGTTTCAGCTTTAGCATCATTCCTTCCAAAGAACACCCAGGGCTGATCTCCTTTAGAATGGACTGGTTGGATCTCCTTGCAGTCCAAGGGACTCTCAAGAGTCTTCTCCAACACCACAGTTCAAAAGCATCAATTCTTCAGTGCTCAGCTTAGGATAGCTCTGAATAGATTATAGAGTACCTTGAATATCAGCAAGGCCAACTTGGAATCAAGAATCTTAGGATGTAGTGAAATTCCTCAGATATAGATTGCTTATAGAAGCTATCTGTTCAATAAATTCTGAAAATGATCTACCCAAACAACTGTGTGATAGTATGTTGCTGTGTTTGATATGGAGTCTTGGGTCATCTTCATATTTTTTACAATGGCTATATTCAGTGTAAGTACTTTGTGTCGTGGAAGCATTTTTCTAATATTTCATTTTCTATGTATATATATTTTTTGCTTCATAAAAGGGCTATCCCCACTGATTGCCTCCACCTTTCATAACTCTGCACTTACTCTTCAACTCTATAAACTCGAATTTCTACTTTTATCACATCAATCAAATGTCTTTTTTTCTTGTGACCATTTCCTTCCCTGTTGCAAAACTATTGGACATTGCTTTGGGCATTATCTTACTTGACCTCCCCTAATGAAATTCACATTGTTTTTTGATTTTTGTTTTTAATTTTCTGCTTAGCTGTTTGTTTTTCTCGACATATAGGCTTGTTCAATTAAAATTCTGAAATACACAGAAATCAATAAAGAAATGTATAACATGTATATGCAATTTTTATACCTAGAAAAATTAATTGTAGTTCTACTTTACACACACACTTGAGTCAAAATATACATTCAAAGCAACTTACTGATATTCCAAATTAAGCTTTATTTTATAAACATTTTCCCACACCATTGAAAATTACTCAAGAAAACATCTACAATGGCTATTTAATATCCTAGTCTAGTCTATGGATGTAGCCTCATTCAGCATTTTACTTTTTTTATATTAAGAGTATTTCAAAATTCCACAATTACCAATCATGTTGGGAGAATGTCCTTAGTATGAAATTGTATCCATGCTTAGTATTTCCAAGGAGAGATTTGACAAAGTGTAACTATGAAAGCAAAAGACAGGAATTTTTTTAAAGTTCTTGAGACCTAAAGTTAATTTGTTTTCCAGGATGTTGCTGGTATTTCTGCTACAACTGTGGTAGTGTCTATTTTATTGCTTACTTTTAAATTTTTTTCCAGTTTGATAAAAATCTGATACTGGTTTTATTTTGCATTTGTAAAGGGTATTTATTTTATACGAAATCTCCCTAATTATCTAAGAAATATATTTTTAAAAAATTTCTTGCCAAAGGATTCTTTTCATTTAAGGCTTAGAATGTTCTTTATTTTTTAATTAATTTTTATTGAAGTATTGTTGTTTTACAATGTTTGGATTCTTTATTCTTTAATCATTCATGATTGTTCTTAACTTCTATGGAATTGCCAAGTTCTCTCCTACATTATGTTAACTCCTGAAGGTCTTAGCTTTATAGTCTAACTCCTTTACTCCATTTAATTAGTTAATTTTATTGTATTGTCTCATCATCTCACATGGGGTTTACTAAGTCTGTATCTAGAAAAACATGTAGGAATATTCCATCAAAAGTACCAACACAAAAAATTATATATGCAGCACAACAAATGGGAGCCTGATGTGATGTACAGTATGAGGTTTACATTTGTTCTTACCAGACTTGGGAAAATGCAGGTCTGTTGAGAATCCTGTATTATTATGCTGTTTACTTTTTATTCAGAGGATTT
Source organism: Bos indicus x Bos taurus (assembly GCF_003369695.1). Taxonomy (NCBI): domain Eukaryota; kingdom Metazoa; phylum Chordata; class Mammalia; order Artiodactyla; family Bovidae; genus Bos; species Bos indicus x Bos taurus. The sequence goes on along the minus strand of NC_040077.1, from coordinate 99,836,240 downwards.
AGGAAGTTAAGAGGAATTTATCAATATGTATTTTAGCAAAGTTATCTAAGAGTTATAGTTAATAATATATTTTTCTTAAAACAATTTTCATTTTTCTTCTCATACTTGAATCTTACCAAGTTGAGGAAATAACACATATTTTATCATCAAAAATTTAATTGAACACAATATAACAATGATGTAGTCTAACAAAAATGTATTTAATTCACTGTAATTGGAAAAGGCAAGTTTTAAATTTTTCCAAATCTTAAAAGGTGAAACAAAATCTTTGGTGCTATAAGTGTTCATATTTAAATAATCATAATGGAATACCTGACTAGTTATTGTGTTAACAGATTGACTGAAATTCTAGCTGATGGAAAAGCATAATTCTCTAGATAATTACTTTTCTGTTGGACTACCTGAAAGCTCCTCTGAATACACAATAAAAGTCTCTGACCCAACTGTACTAGGTAAACCTACAATGAAGAGACGTTATTTTCATCCTTCAATACCTAGACAAGGGGTCCAAATAAAGTCAAGGGCCTTCATCCCTTTAAGCACGTTGATGCATTTGGTCACATACAGGTGTGCATGGGACTGAATTTAAGTGTTGTTTAGACAGCTGAATGAGAAATATAATTTTCAAGAAATGGAGAGATGAGGATTGGGTGGAAAGGATAAACCAGAAAGAGATTGTGGGTATGGAGATAGAGGAACAGGTGAGAAGACTGGAGATCGACTCAGTACCAAGTGGGCAGGGAGAAATAATCACTAGTGGAGAGGTTGGCAGACTACCTCAAAGAACATGATAATTTGCTGTGAGTATCAAATGATGTGTCCTTTGTCTATAAGTGTTTTACATATATGTGGGTTTATTTTGCCCAAATTATTTTTGTGTGAATACTTCCAATACATATTATACACTCTCATTTTTACAAATATTCATTGAGCCTTTGTTATATGCATAAGTATATATATATATAAAGATGTATTTAATTATGCATAGGATATGTGTATATTGCTTGTTCTATTTTTAACTGTATCATATAAAACATATATTTATAGGGAATTCCCTGGTAATCCAGCAGTTAGAACTCTGGCTTTCACTGCAAGGGCTCAGATTCAATCCCTGGTTGAGAAACTATGATCCTGCAAGCTGTCCAGTGAGACCAAAATCCCAGCCCCACAAGACAAAAAAAAAAAAAATAAAAACACAACAGCAATAGCAGAGAAAAATAAAATACATATATTTTCAGCTAAATATGCTTACTAAATAGGGCTTCACAGGTGGCACAGTGGCAAAGAATCCACCTGCCAATGCAGAAAATGCAAGAAATACCGGTATGATCCCTGGGTCAGGAAGATCCTCTGAGGAAGGAAATGGTAACTCACTCCAGTATTCTTTCCTAGAAAATTCCATGGACAGAGGAGCCTGGCGGGCTACAGTCCATGGGGTCACAGAGTCAGACTTGACTGAGCAAATGAGCACATACACATACTGACTAAATAGTTTCAGTCTTATTTATGGCCCCTTTCTCTTACTTGTTTTCTACATGTTGAAGTATTTTGTTGCTGCTGTTCAGTCATTAAGTCATGTCCCAGTCTGTGACCACATGGACTGCAGTACACCAGGCTCCTTTGTCCTCTACTATCTCCTGGAGTTTGCTCAAATTCATGTCCATTGAGTTAGTGATGATATCTAACCATTTCATCCTTTGCCACTTCTTTCTCTTTTTGTCTTCAATTTTTCCCAGCATCAGGGTCTTTTCCAATGATTTGGCTCTCTACATCACATGGCCAAAGTATTAGAACTTCAGTTTCAGCATCAGCCCTTCCAATGAATATTCAGGGTTGATTTCCTTTAGGATTGACTGGTTTGATCTCCTTGCTGTCCAAGAGACTCTTAAGAGTCTTCTCCAGCACCACAATTTGAAAGCATCAATTGAATCAATGCTCAGCCTTCTTTATGGTCCAACTCTCATATCTGTATGTACACGTCTACTTGTAAAAACGTAGCTTTGACTAGGGGGCCCTTTTGTTGGCAAAGTGATGTCTCTGCTTTTTAAATGTGCTGTCTAGGTTTGTCATAGCTTTCCTTCCAAAAAGCAAGCATCTTTCAATTTCATGGCTGCAGTCACCATCTGCAGTGATTTTGGAGCCCAAGAAAATAACATCTGCCACTGCTCTCACTTTTTCCCTTATATTTGCCATGAAGTGATGGGATTTGATGCCATGATCTTCATATCGAACTATTTTAGAGGTATTTTCCCCCTATCAATCCAAAATATCATCCTAGAAACTCTCTTCCAGTCCCATGGTTTTAAATACTATGTGTATGTTATGATTCCTAAACACACTTCCGCTCTGTCATCTGTCTGTAACTTCAGATTTACGCATGCAACTGCTTATGTCACATTTCATTTGATATGGAATATAAATCTCATAATTTAATATAATCAAAACATAATCCTTAACATCTCTCTTGCCAGTGCCAAATAATTAGTTTTCAGTCTCCTTCACTTCAAATTATGGCACTAATGCCCACTTAGGTAGTTATCTAAGCCAAATATCAAAGGATTATCCTTTATTTCTGTCTTTTCCTTACCTGTCACTCTACAAACTTTCAGTCAGCAACTCTGATTTTTCTTATAAAATATACCTCCAATTGCATGTACTCTTATCCAGCTCTTGTATGAGCACCACAGTCCAAACAACAGGAGCTACCATCTTAGCTCCCTTACTGTCTCCAACTGCAGCCCTTACAGCCCTTACTTTATACAACCATCCATATGGTTTAAACAGTTGAAATACATTACATGGTGTCATCACTCCATTACTTAATACTCCAATGTTCCCACTGACTTCAAGTAAAATAAAATTTGGTACCCTTTGTAAAATAATTAAACCCTAAAGGATTTCATTCTGCTTATCTTTTCTGACACCAACTCTCTCACCTTCCTTAACCATGTTGTTTCAGCTATGTGGCACTCTTTCTATTCCTGCCCTAGGGACTTTGTAATAGCTATATAGTCTTTCTAAAATGTTTCTTCAGTTTTACACGCATGGTTTCTCTAGTCAATTTAGGGCTCACCTTAAGTATCATCTCTCAAAGAGTCCTCATGAGCATCCAATCAGATGCAATTCTCTCCACACATCAGTCCCATCATATCACTTAGCTTTGATTCTCTGTAGAGAACCTGTCACAATTTTATTTTTATTTCTTTATGTTTGTTTACTATCTGATCACTCTAAACTCTGTGAAAACAGGGAGAGTATCTATCTTAGAATCATCACATATCAAGCATTCTATCAATGTTTATTTAAAGAATTACTGTTGTAGAAAATCTTTAAGCATGGGCAGATGGCAAGATGAGAAAACGATTAATGCTTTTTCCATTCTTGAAAAATCCTATTATTTTTATGAAAATATGTCCTGTACTTCAATCCTGCCTAAATACACTTTAGATAAGTCACTGTGGCTAAAGAGATAATTTGGAACTTTCCATTTGATTAATCAGTTGATACAGATATATTATTCAAAGTAAATACATATTTGAGATACTGCTGAATAATTTGGAAAATATAGGTAGATTTTGATTAGAGGTAGGGAATTAAAGACTATTTTTTAATTTTATTTCAGGATATTGCTATAAAATATGTAGTTACAATTCAATGTAAATTTTTCTTAAAATCATGTTACTTTGGAGAAGAATTGCTGTTATATGAACCAGAGGAACAGAAAAAATATTTTGTATGATTTTTTTGCACTCCACTTTTTGTGTTTATTTCTATAGTAGGCTTCCAAATTGGAAAGGTAAACAATTTATAATTGATATATGCTAAATTGCATGAACTCCTGAGAATAGGCCATATTATGTAAAGTTAGACAAAGCAACCTCATACATCCTTGGGACATTAATTTACCTTGAACTTTTGTGGCAAAAACATTATTTTCTCATGAAAACAGGCGAATAGAAATGTTGTAATTTATAACTCTTTTAAGATAAAATGTCACTCTTTGAAGAAATTTCTCCATTAACCTGACTGATTTGTGTTATGATCTGCACCTCCCTGACTGTGAAATTCCCCTCCTTTGCAGTAGCAAATAGATAATTTGGTAAAAAAAAAATACAGAAATCATTGGTCTGTAATACAAAATTATTTTTATAGTAGAATTTTATATTAATTGAAGGATATGAAGGTAAATGAGAAATAAATTGGTATTATTGCCAGGTATTACTAAATGCATGTAAGGAAATTTATATTGGAGAAGGAAATGGCAACCCACTCCAGTGTTCTTGCCTGGAGAATCCCAGGGACAGAGGAGCCTAGTGGGCTGCCGTCTATGGGGTTGCACAGAGTCAGACACGACTGAATCGACTTAGCAGTAGCAGCAGCAGAGAAGAATCAGATCTAGACCAACTTTCACTTTTTTTTTTTTTAACTTTTTTAAAAACTGCACACATTTAAACTATAATTAGCAAAATACTTCTTCACCAGTTTTGTTATGTGGAGGCTTTAGAGTCAGAAACCTAAACTTGCAGTATCCTACTATTTACTAGGTAGCAAAACTGGTTAATGGGATTTATGTCTCTGGGCCTCAGTTCCCTCATCTGTAAAGGGAAGGATTAGTTTGTATTCTTAAGTCTCCTTCAGATCTAATCTGCTGTGATTCTGTTTCCTTTTCTTTTTCATTATGTCTCATTAAAAGTAGGTCTCTTCATTTTTAGAGTTTCTGTATCTCTATTCAAAACCACTCATTTCTGATTCTCTCTTCTGTTTCATGTCTGAAAAATGTTAATGTGGATTGATGGTCCTATCTTTATTCACGTATCCTATCTTCTTCAGAGACAAACACTAGGTGATGAGAATTGTAATTGCTGAAGTCAGAGAACCTCAGAATACCACGGAATCCACAATTATTCATTGTGTACTGATGAACAGAATAGAAGAGCTTGGTATCTCTGTTTTTGTGGTTAGTAATGTAGCCGTAAACCCTCCTGTCTTCCAGAGATACAGTGATCCTCATTTGTAAATGACATCAGAGAACGTGAAGCTCCTTTTCGAAACTAAGAACTGATTGTCACTCTTGGTTATTGCAGCAGACAACTTTGATTGTAAAAGCTCTCCTTGGACACAGTAGTGGCTCATCTCTAAGAACTAGTGAAAGAAGCCTTTTTGTGTTTTTCTGTCAGCACTAATTCTTACTGACCTTTCATGTTGACACTGTTAAGTCACATTTCCAGATACTAGCCATTCTTACTTAAATCTGAGGACGATACTTCAGTCATAGCTTGGATCTTCTGAAGATGTTTTATGGGGAATGGGATTTGAAACTAGATGAGCGTCATATTAGCACATTATATTAAAATAAAGTATCAATTTCATTGGTATATATAGTATATTTAACCATCAAATGGGAAGCCAAGTCTCAGGATTAAACTGAGAAAATATAATTAATTATAAATAATTTTATGTGAGGTTCATATAACAATTAATTAAAGAAACAGATTATAGTAAGAATAAAGCACTTTAAGCTTTTAATGACTATTGCATGTTTAGTCATTTCGATCATGTGTGAATCTTTGCAACCCTATGGACTGTAGACTGCCAGGCTTCTCTGTCTGTGGGATTCTCCAGGCAAGAATACTGGAGTGGGTTGCCATGCCGTCCTCCATGGGATCTTCCCGACCCAGGGATCAAACCCACATCTCTTATGTCTTCTGTATTGGCAGGCGGGTTCTTTACTACTAGCATCACCTAGGAAACCCTTTGACAACTGTTATGTTACTAGTATTAAATTATTGGAAGGAATCATTTAAGGAAATGGAGAAGGCTTATTATAAGATATTTGACTCCCATTGCTGCCAGATGCTGATCATTCTGAATTCCTATCTATTTTCGAGTGTCTTGTGAATCTTTGTAGCTTCCCAACAAAAGAACAGGTAACAACTGGTGTTGAGAAGAAAGGGGAAAAAAAAGGAAAAGTTTTTCTAGTTTAAATTGGGGTTATCTATTTTTTTTTAAATTCCTTTCTATTTTCAGGAGCTGGGGATATGGCTTCCCTTCGACCACAAGGGTATCAATTAGGGGGAAGGTGGGAATAAAATACTCCTAATGACATTAACAAACCACAAATATTACATTCCTTTGAAGTACTGAATACTACCTTCAAAAGTTATATGATTAGATTTCAAAATTTTTATAGTCTTCAGGAATATGTGGGAGAGAATGTCCAGAAGCCAGCTGACGTTAAAATTCATTGTGATATAGCAGCACTCCTGGAAAAAATGGAAGAACGTTTTTCAGAAGCTATTATGTATAATAATTTATTGAGTAAAAAATATATTAATAGTGATTCTGGCATTGTTTGTTTAAAAGAGAGAGTGTTAAGTAGAATAGAAAAAAATTATAATTAAACAAAAAAATCAGCATGAAATTAAGAATTGGATTTTCTCTACATATTATATATAGAGAATGAAATGAATGTCTTGGTTTTATACCATGAATAATGCCAAGATTCCAAATGGACTACAGGTGATTATACAATTTAAATTTTATTCTCATGTTGCAATTTGTGTATATGATTAAAATTTCATATATTTTAAAAGACTGTAGTCCAATTATGTCTATTTTATAGCTCTCTTAAATAAAAAAGATACAATGGAAAGACATACTATTGGGTGTAGGCACTACCATGTAGTGCCAACTTGGACTATATTTAAATTTATATCCCTAGAAAATACCTATTACCTAATTATAACAAAAAAATTAAAATATTTTCCAAATTAAATATTGTGTGGGAAAATATAGTACCTGAGAATATTACTTTTATATGAGGTGTTTTCCAAAGAGCAGAAAGAAAAAAAATCTTCAAGCTGATAATAGGGAATAATGATACTATTTAATATTTATTGAATGATCACATTATGCCAAGCACTGTGCTAAGTGCTTTACATTAAATTCTCCCTTTATCCTTCCAGTAACCTTACAGAATAGGAACTGCTGTTATTTTATAGCTGGAAAATAGGCTTAGGAAGATTAAATGACTTGTTCAAGGTCACATAATAGTAAGTGTTGGAGCAGGGCTGGACTCAGGTTCGGTCTCTTACTCTACACCCTTTTGCTTTTAACATACATATTTGGAAACTTATTTACAAGTGCTGAAAATAGCGAACATTTTAACTGCATATAAATAATTAAAATCAATATAAGATGCTTATCTACAATGTATTAATAATTCGGAATGAGAGCCTCAAGTTATTCCAGTTTACATGCTATTTAAAATCCTGACATGTTAATCTTGATTGCATTTTGATACCTTTTGACCTTTAATATCTGTCCATAGATCGAGTTTTATTGGATATAAGTGCAGCCTACCTCTGTAATCTACATAGAGATTCTCATTCATTAATGGTTAAAATTATTTTTTTCAGAACTCAATTCAAGAACGCATGACGGTACTAATACCGTTTGCCAGGGCAGAGAGATTATCTTTGACCCAAGACAAAATACACATTGTACCCCTGTGAAGCCATGCCTCTTTTTCAGTTAAAAAATATCAAACTATAGTTAAGGATTTTGAAAGTCATAGGATTGTAGATTAAGGAATGTCACTTAAGCAAGGACTTAATCGTTCTCGTATCCATCTCAAGTCAGAGGTAACTTGTTTGTCATTTCTTTCCAAGTGTATTTTAATAATGATCCTAAATGGCTTTTGGAAGTTGTCGTTGGTTTGTTCTTTAGTCACTAAGTAGTGTCCAATTCTTTGCAACGCTATGGACTGTGGCTTGCCAGGCTCCTCTGTCCTGGGATTTACCAGGCAAGAATATTGGAGTGGGTTGTTATTTCATTATTCAGGGAACCTTCCCTGGAAGTTTTTGTTTGTTTATTTGTGTTCTGGAAGTTGGCAGGGCCCATGAGGCTTTTCTAAAGTAGTGAGTCTCTGCATATGAGACCATCATACTCAATAGGTTTTCCTCTGCCCCACAGCAAAGGAAACTAAGCTGAGACAACAAAAGTCATTTTATTGAAATAGACTTTGCTTGTGAAATCAATTCCACTTTTCTTTCAAAGCTCATAATGTTACTCCAAAGTAATTATATAAGATTAAGCTCGCTTATAAAATATGGACTAAGCCACAGCGAGGCTAGTTTGCCACATAGATGAAGCCAGGGACTGTAGGGATAAACCATGTGGGCACCAAGTGTTTCAGAGTCATTAAAATTGTGTTCCAATTAGTTCTAAAGTTTATTTGGGCTAAACTAAGTCTTTAACCAAGGAGAGAAATCAATTTTCATACAGGAAACTTCTTAGGATAAGAAACTAAAATCTCAAAGAACAATAATGGTTACTTGAAGGAAAACATTTTATGCCAGCTGGATAAATCAGAGAGGCTTCCCTGGTGGCTCAGTGATAAAGAATCTACCTGCCAATGCAGGAGATGCAGGAACCATTCCTGGGTTGGGAAGAGCCCCTGGAGAAGGAAACAGCCAACCCACTCCAGTATTTTACTTGGAAGTTCCCATGGACAGAGGAGCCTGGTGGGCTACAGCTCAAGAGGTCACAAAAGAGTTGGACACAACTTGCAACTAAGCAACAAGAACAAATACGGACAAGTCAGAAGAATAGATTCCACACTGTCATCGTTAGATAATCAGTGCCTGATTTTATTTTATGTTCACAATCCTCAAAGTTCAGAATTTCTGTGAAAGTTTAGTTTGAAGTATTTGTAAAATAGTGAGGCTGTATTTCAAATAGAATCTAATATAGTTTAAATGACATTACTGTAAATTATCAGGATTGGGAACATGTGTACACCCGTGGCGGATTCATGTTGATGTATGGCAAAACCAATACAATATTGTAAAGTAATTAGCCTCTAATTAAAATAAATAAATTTAAATTAAAAAAATAATTTTTTAATTTTTGAAACAAAAAAAATTGCTAGAAAGAATGATCCTACAATGTTTTATTATGCTGCATACATTTTTAGTTCTTTATCATAGAAAGAAAATGAAAATAATTTAAAACTTGTCTATAATGCCAATTTATTTCTTTGACCAACACCAACTTGTACACATATCCATTCTAAATTTGAAATCAAAATGCTTTGAATACAGCTTATGAACCTCTTTGTTTTGAGGGGGAAAGAACCACTAAAGCAAACTGAAGAGAAAGGGGAGATAATAGAGGTTGGAAGTAACCTTTTGGCAAAGAGGAACAAGAGCAGTGGAATAATTTAATTGCTCATCAGCTAATTATACGGTATTATAATGTTAATGTGTCTTCATCATGACAATGTAATAGGTATAGATTGAAGCATATGAAAAAGAAAGTGTTGATGCAGTAATTATAAGTAAGAGTGGAGCTGTTAGAGTAATTATAATGCTTCATCGGGTAATTAACGTATTGTTCAACTTGAAATGAGAAACAGTGAAAAAGTTAAATATTGAAGGACATGCCTTTGACACTCCAGAGATGTCTTTGAGCCTTTGCAGAGAGGAGAGTATTCTATGTTGATACAGTATTTTCCTGATTTTCTTTCCCTTGATTTATTATTTTTCAGTTATGTGTGCTGCTAAAGAACACAGTAATTTGAGTGTGGAATGTTACTGGTGGTTAATTTTATAATGTAATATGATTCATGTAGCTGCTATTTCTTTTTAACTTTTGTCTCATTTTGTATTCCGCAGGGTCATTAAATAAGTAAAAAGTTTAAAAATCAAACTAGCTCAAAATGAAATACTGTATGTGAACAATTATATAAACTAAAGATGGTGATAATTATTATTTAACAGACCTGAGCAGTTTCTTCTGAGAAGTTTGGGAATTTTCCTTGTATTTTAATATCAGTGGGTAACCTGAGTTTTTTTATTTTTTTAACTCATCAGCTCAGAAATATCCATTTACTGTAAAGTCCCTTGATTGGATTATAAAGAATAAGAGCAACAAGTAAGCACTGGCAAGTGGTGGGCAGCTATAATTTTGTGAGCTGTCTGCTAATTTTCTTTGAATAATAGCTCAAGATCATCTATATGTAAAACACTGTTCTGAATATCATATATGTGTATATGTATGCTGCTGCTGCTACTGCTGCTAAGTCGCTTCAGTCGTGTCCGACTCTGTGCGACCCCAGAGACGGCAGCCCATCAGGCTCCCCTGTCCCTGGGATTCTCCAGGCAAGAACACTGGAGTGGGTTTCCATTTCCTTCTCCAATACATGAAAGTGAAAAGTGAAAGTGAAGTCGCTCAGTCATGTCTGACCCTCAGTGACCCCATGAACTGCAGCCTACCAGGCTCCTCCGTCCACGGGATTTTCCAGGCAGGAGTACTGGAGTGGGGTGCCATATATATATATATATATATATATATATACACACACACACACAAATGCAATATCTACCTTATTTCTTTTTCATTCATAACATTTTACAGAAGTGATAGCTACCAGAGCAGAGGTTCCGAGATCATTTGTCTCAGTGGTAGAACTGGGGTTCGAACCCAAGTGGCTGCGTTGGGCTGTAGACCCTTAACTACTGCCAGTTCTCAATTCAGGGGCTTGTTAGAAGACTCATGAAAAGTTTCTATGTTCATATTAGAACAAGGGGGTTAGCCAAGATTTAAAGAGCTGAGGGTGAAGGATAAATAGAATCTATATAGGTAAAGGAGAAGGAAGCAATTAAATATGCAGTATTGAAGATGGCAAAGAGAAATCAATTTGGTTGCAGTGGAAGGTCATGAAGAGGAACTCTAAGAGAAACAAACAAACTTTAGACTTAGTTTAGAACTTAATCATAAACAGCTTGAAGGCCAACCTGAGAAATTCCTTAACTTATCTTACTCAATGTATGTGGATTTTGCAAATGCTTATGATCAACACATATACGTTACCAAGCTAGGTATGCAGGTGGATAGAGGACTATTAGCAGAGGAATTAGAAATAATGATGCATTAATACTTTGTTTTCAAATTAATGAAAAAAGAGCTAAATTTCTGGGATCATAATTCTTGTTGAAACTTCATTTTGTTATTTTGAGATCGCAGGCTGCCAAGCCATCACTATTAATACTTTCATAAATTTTCTATAAAGAGCTGTGATTTTTAATTTTGTTCTTATGAATGTTCACATCAGATTTTGTTAAGGGATAAATATATCACATGACCGAGAAAAATAGACAAGCAATTTCTTTTTAAAATCAATTAAAGGGGGAAAAAAAGAAAAAAAAAATGATGCTATAATGTTTCAATTTACCAAATTATGGTGTATTACTTTTCATCAATAAAAATTAATGTAAACTATTAAAAATCAATTGGAAATAATGGAAACAGAGACAGACTTTATTTTCTTGGGCTCCAAAATCACTGCAAGCAGTGACTGCAGCCATGAAATTAAAAGAATCTTATTCCTTGGAAGAAAAGCTATGACCAACCTAGATAGCATATTAAAAAGCAGAGACATTACTTTTTCAACAAAGGTCCATCTGGACAAAGCTATGGTTTTTCCAATAGTCATACATAGATGTGTGAGTGGGACCATAAAGAAAGCTGAGCACTGGAGAATTGATGCTTTTGAACTGTGGTGTTGGAGAAGACTCTTGAGAGTCCCTTGGACTGCAAAGAGATCCAATCAGTCAATCCTAAAGGAAATCTGTCCTGAATATTCATTGGAAGGATTGATGCTAAAACTGGAACTCCAATACTTTGGTACCTGATGTGGAAAAGACTCATTGGAAAAGACCCTGATGCTGGGAAAGATTGAGGGCAGGAGGAGAAGGGGATGGTAGAGAATGAAATGGTTGGATGGCATCACCGACTCAATGGACAAGAGTTTGAGCAAGCTCTGGGAGTTGCTGATGGACAGAGAATCCTGGCCTGCTGCAGTCCATGGGGTCACAAAGAGTTGGACACTACTGAGTGACTGAAGTGATTAAAAATCAATGCACATTTTAAAAATTGGAGTATAATGCACATTTTAAAGTAAATAGAATTGGAGCAAAGTACTCATTATCTAGGACAGTTCTAACTTTAAATAAATGATTTAAACATTGGACTCAAATTTTAAAAATGTATTGGGTTGGCCAAAATTAAAAAAAAAACTTGAAGGAACTTTTTCCCACCTAATATATATTGGAACTTGGCTTCTCTGGTGGTTCAGTGGTAAAGAATCCACCTGCCAGTTCAGGAGCTGCAGGAGACATGAGTTCAATATCCTGGTCAGGAAGATATCCTGAAAGAGGAAACGGCAACCTACTCCAGTATTCATGCCTGGAGAACCCCATGACCAGAGGAGCCTGGTTTGTTCCAATCCAGGGTCACAAGAGTAGGACATGATTGATCACACACAGTCAATATTTATGTAACTGCATGCATTTTGAAGGTTATCTGCTTTCTTATTTTAATGGTCTATTTACCTTCTTAAAATTCAGGGGAAAAAAGCTGGACAATTAGACAGATTGGTTCACTTAAATTTGGTATACTGTGTACTAACAGTTTCCACAGCATATCAGGATTGTAAGATTGATGAAAGTGTAAAGTGGGGTATGTTTTGTTGTTCAGCATGTAGCTGAAAACACAATCCAATCTGGAAGCTATGCTTGGAATGATATGGATTCTTTCTTTTAGGGGTTTTGTGGGTTGGCACCTCTATAGTAAAAGAAGCACAGATCTTAAAGTCAGTGATCCCAAGAACTGATTCAATTAGCCTCTCTGAATCTTACTTTCCATATTATAAGAGAGGTAATAATAATTTGTGTCTTGCAGGGTTGTTGAGAAATTAAAAATACATATAAAATGGTTATCATGGAAGCTGGCACATGTTCATTATTCAGTTAAAATTGGCTATGATTATTTCTATTCAGCTTAAGAGAGATGCTGAACAATGCTTTGCACTATTTAATAAGAAGTTCTGAAAAGTTTAAAACAAATCCATGAAATTATGTTGTGACTTTCTTTTAAAATATTAATTATGATTGTTCTCAATCTGTAATGCAAGAGATACTAAGCGTTAAAACAGCAAAATGTAGTCATGGAAAGTATCCTCCGTTCAAGACCCTTCATGAAGAGTGGAAAATTGCAATTGTCAGAGGTTATTTTAATTAAGAAGGAACTAATGCTAGTTGTAACTCTTTGAAACAGGTTTTATATGTAATAATTCCAGTACAATGAGTATAAGTCAGTATCCTTCACAGCAAATTTACAGTATGCATAAACACACATATGACTTACAGCACACATCACACTGTGGTTACTCATTTATTAGCCCACACACATATACTGTGACACTTAGTGATTTCCTATGCTAGGTGTTTCTTTTGCTCAACTATGAATATCATGCAAGCAGACATGATTTCTCTCATTTTTGTTATGCCTTGCAAAATCTAGTATAGCATACTTGGAACATAGTAAGTATTTAATGCATATTTACTGAATAAGCAGATACGTGAACTTTCACAATTTTGGAGATGAGTCAATGTTAGGAAAGATGTTGATCTTTTAAATTCACAGTTTACAAACTACCAGTTTGTCAGAAGCATTGTTTCTTTCTCTAAACAAAATTTATATCACAATGGTAACAATGAACATAGTCAAACACGTATATACATTGTACTTAATTTTGCTTTCCCCCACTTCCTCTGACCAGTTCCTGGAAGAAATATATATAACCAGTGAAAGAAGGAAAAAAAATTGAGAAAAGAACATTCAGTCATTTTTTTTCAAAAATAACTGAGAACACAACATATTTTTCTGTGGCTCTCATTTTTTTACTTCAGTCGACACTTAGCTGGGCAGTATTATCCACAAATATAACAAAATTGACCTTTTCCTGTATAAGTTTAACATTATGGTTTCTTGATAAGATGAAAGTGGCAGGAACCTTAACAATGTAATTGTTCCCTTGTTTACAGAGGAAGAAAAATATCCAGAAGAATATTTCTTTTCCTTATATAACCAAAAGTGGGATCTAGCTGTCACCCAATAAAGAGGCAAGGTTCCTGGAAAAGAAAGTTTATTTTGGATGCCAGACAAGGGTGGGGGGTTTTGGACGGCCCACACAGACTCCATCAGTCATTTTGAAATTGGTCATCGGTGGTCTGACCAGCCTCATCTTGACGGTTCTGTTTTTGTTGTTCAGTCCCTAAGTCATGTCCAACTCTTTGTGACCCCATGAACTGCAGCACTCCAGGCCTCCCTGTCTCTCACTGTCTCCTGGAGTTTGCCGAAGTTCATGTCCATTGAGTTGATGATGCTATCTAACCATCCCATCCTCTACTGTCCGCTTCTCCTTTTGCCTTCAATCTTTCCCAGTATCAAGGTCTTTGCCAATGAGTCGGCTCTTTGCATCTGGTGGTCAAAGTACTGGAACTTTAGGTTCAGCATCAGTCCTTCCAATGAGTATTTATGGTTGACTTCCTTTAGGATTGACTGGTTTGATCTCCTTGCAGTCCAAAGGACTCTCCAGAGTCTTCTCCAGCACCATAGTTTGAAAGCATCAATTCTTTGGCACTCAGTCTTCTTTATGGTCCAACTCTCATATCTGTATATGACTACTGGAAAGACCATAGCTTTAACTATATGGACTTTTGTCAACAAAATGATGTCTTTGCTTTTTTAAATCTTTCTGTTTTATGTCTTTTCTTGATTAAATACAGTTAATCTTCAGTTCCACAGTCAGTTTGTTTCCATTACTTGAGGCCAGTTCAGGAAACTGTGACAGCTGGTGTCATGGCTACAGTCTGGTATCATGTAAAATTTTCCTCCTGCTAGGGGTTTTAGTACCTGTAAGACAGTCCACATGATATAGCTCAAAATATTGCCTATAACCCTTGAGAAGGAGCTAAAAGTCCTTGACTGTGCTTAATGTCAAAACTATTATTATTTAGTCTCCTTTGACTGTTTTCCTTTAATTCTGCCTGGTTTCATTTTTCTGCTTAAACTTATACTTTGGCTAAAATTTTTCCACAGACAAAAAGCAGGTAAAGGTTGTGTGGGGCAAGGACCATAACACCCTGCTTTGTTTCACTTCTGGAGGAATTAAAAAAAAACAATATGGGGGGCTGCATGAGGAGCTCATAATAGTCTTGAGAACTAGAAAACTCGAATGGGAAGAAAAATAAAAGTCTCTGGTAGAGGTATTTTAGACAGACATCTTTTTGACTCCTTATTCTCTTGGCTTTAGTCATGTTCTTTGCTGATAACTCTGGGGCCTGAACCCTGGGAGCCTGGTAAAGCTAGGGTTAATCTAGACATTTTAGTTACTATAAAAAGCCTAGGAGAGGCCTAAATGCAGGGTCATATTTTACTAAATTCAAAGAATTGTTATTTTTTATCACGTACTTCAATTAATTACTGAAAAACTAATCAATAAGATTTACTTATAATTTTTGTCTTATTATTTTATGAGGAAAATAATTCCCACCAAACCAATAATTCAGATATAATAGATATGAACATTATCTATTATAATAGATAATGTTCATATCTATTATATCTGATAATGAATTGTATGTTTTGTTCATAAAAGGAAACATAAAACTTATCTCAACATTTTTTAGAAAGTGTCATGCTTTTCTACATACATGAAAGAAAAGTTATCCCCCAAAAGTATATTTTATCACTATTTTGAAAAACATATATTGAATATGATGAGTACTTTAAATATATGTGGGATTAAATAACATTACTTTTCTGTAAAATAATTAAATGCAAAGAAATACAATAGCTGAAGTTTTCCAAAATCTCTAGTATTGTCAGAGTCCTTCTCCTGTTGTGGTGTCCTTTGGACTAGTGTTTTAGAAAACGTTTGGTCTCATTTCCTGATGGGAATCTAAACTTTGTTGTTTGGGTTACAGGTTTTTATCCAGATCAGAATTTCAAGTGGTTATATCAGTTCTATGAGAATTATCATGTTCCATGGAAAGGTTTATAATTTCCATAGAATCAATCTGCATATAAGAAGTTTAGGTCAAAATATGAAGATCTTACTGTCATGAAGAGAATGCTGATTTTTATTCAGATATTAAACCTGTGAATTTTTTCTGTATTCTTTTGTCAAAGAAAAAACCCAGTGTGTCCCTTTTAATTCTAGTGGGACGTAAAGAGATATACAAACTCTTAATGTAATGAAGAGTGGAATTAGTTCATTGTTATTTTGCATAATTAATTAAGTATCTTTGTATAGTTTGGAATAAATTTATAATAAGATTACACAAGTCATTAAAAAAAAGGGTTTTTTGGTGGTTTTTGTAGGCTATAATTACCTTTTCTTGCCAACTCTTATCCATTTGCTGCTCTCTTTAGGCCAGGCCTCCTTTCCTGTCTAATATCCCAAATAAATTCATGCTCATCTCTCAGATATGTTCACTCCCTGACATGGCAGGACTCTATGTTGTTCATAAGACTTGGAAACTTGAAGACAGAAAAGGCCAATTTTGGTGCCAACCTTTGCTTCTGCATTTGGCTAATCTTTCCCCAAATGAAACATAATCTTTTTTTAAAAACAACATAAAACTTAAAGCAGTAACAACAAAAAACAAACACTAAAGACATACAAGAAAAAAATCTCAGTATCATTGATACTGATGGATGGCTGATTGAAACAATTGTGAGTGAAAACGAAAAGGAAAAGCATGCTGCTGCTGCTGCTGCTGCTAAGTCACTTCAGTCGTGTCCGACTGTGTGACCCCATAGACGGCAGCCCACCAGGCTCCCCCGTCCCTGGGATTCTCCAGGCAAGAACACTGGAGTGGGTTGCCATTTCCTTCTCCATGCATGAAAGTGAAAAGTGAAAATGAAGTCACACAGTCATGTCTGATTCCTAGCGACCCCATGGTAGTTGAGTAAATTTCTCTATTGTAGCCCCTCTTCGCTCTGCCTGGAAATATCCCCCAGAGTTTTCTTGACCATTTCTACTATGTACCTATTAAATAGCTATCTCTCTCTTATCCCTAGTATTTATTTTTTTAATTCATTGTAGTTTAGATACACAATAGGAATTGCTTTCTCCCTTGAATGTTCAATCGCTTCAGTTGTGTCCAATTCTTTGTGACCCCAGGGACCCATGAGGTACCTCTGTCCGTGGGATTTCCCATGCAAGAATACTGGAGAAGGTTGCTATGCCCTCCACCAGGGGATCTCCCCAAACCAGGGATTGGGCCTTGTTTCTTATGTCTCCTTCATTGACAGGCAAGTTCTTTCCACTAACGCCACCTGGGAACTTCTTACCCCTAGACACTTAAAGAATTGTAACCTTCAGTCAAGGCTCCAAAGGTGGATAAATGGTAAAGAATCCACCTGCCAAGTAGAAGTCTTGCATTCAATCCCTGGTTGGGAAAGATCCCCTGGAGAAGGAAGTGTCAACCAATATCCAGTATCCTTGCCTGGGAAATCCTGTGGACCGAGGAGCCTGGTGGGCTTCAGTCCATGGGGTTGCAAAGAGTCAGACATGACTCAATGACTAAAAAATGGAAACTTACAATCAAGGTGTAATAGCTCATGTTTTTAAAGGGATATAAATGTATATGTTACATAAGCACAACATAGCAAAATATGTTTTTCCATGGTCTCTACTATTTCCCTGGTGTCTTATGGGGTCTAGTTTAATGCTGTGTATATAAGGTTTGCTAAAATATAGTTACAAAATAAAATAAGGTTAAAAAAAAATAAAAGTGAAATCTCTTTCCTCACTAGGTAAAACTATAGCTTTAGAATTATCAAGGGATTGAACTAGGATTTAGTAGTTTCTTTCTTTCTTTTTTTAATCAAATTGTGCCTAGAAGCATTCTCACAGTTTAGGAGAAGACTTTAAAAAGGAACTATTGGAAGCTGTAGGTTAACATTCTTTCCAACATGTACTTGAAGTAGATAGTGATGAGTTTAATATAGGGGACTCGTCCTTTTAAAGTTTTGTCTGATTTGTGATTGATATAAAGATTTAGCATTTTAATTTATTGTTGATATAAATATAGAGAAATTTTAAGTAATCAATGAGGAATTAGGAATACATCCATAAAAATTTTATCCATATGTGCCCAGTTAGGGTCCATATGTGCAATCATCAGGAAATCAAAAGCATAATAATCAAACATCTTTTTAGATCGTTTCCATTTGGCATATAATAAAAGCTTTGGGTCAGGTATTCTCCTAGGAGGGTTTCCCTGGTGTCTCAGCTGGTAAAGAATCAGCCTGCAATGTGGGAGACCTGGTTTTGATCCCTGGTTTGGGAAGATCCCCTGGAGAAGGGAATGGCTACCCACTCTAGTATTCTGGCTTGAAGAATTCCATAGACTGAATATAGTCCATGGGGTAGTAAAGAGTCAGGCATGACTGAACGACTTTCACTTTCACTTTCCTAGGAAATAGAGATAAAATGAACTCATTCATTTACTTATCCATTGAAGCATTTATTCTGTTAACTGAGTACATACTGATATGCTCAGTTCAGTTCAGTCGCTCAGTTGTGGCCGACTCTTTGTGACCCCATGAATTGCAGCATGCCAGGCCTCCCTGTCCATCACCAATGCCCAGAGCTCACTCAAACTAACGTCCATCAAGTTGGTGATGCCATCCAGCCATCTCATCCTCTGTCGTCCCCTTTTCTTCCTGCCCCCAATCCCTCCCAGCATCAGAGCCTTTTCCAATGAGTCAACTCTTTGCATGAGGTGGCCAAAGTACTGGAGTTTCAGCTTCAGCATCAATCCTTCCAAAGAACACCCAGGGCTGATCTCCTTTAGAATGGACTGGTTGGATCTCCTTGCAGTCCAAGGGACTCTCAAGAGTCTTCTCCAACACCACAGTTCAAAAACATCAATTCTTCGCGCTCAGCTTTCTTCACAGTCCAACTCTCACATCCATACATGACCACAGGAAAAACCATAGCCTTGACTAGACAGACCTTTGTTGGCAAAGTAATGTTTCTGCTTTTGAATATGCTATCTAGGTTGGTCATAATTTTCCTTCCAAGGAGTAAGTGTCTTTTAATTTCATGGCTGCAATCACCATCTGCAGTGATTATGCTAGCTGCTGTTATTTTCTAAAGAGATAGCTGTCAGCAAAACAATGTTTTTGCCCTCAAGTAACTTCCTAGGTGGTTCAGTGGTAAAGAATCCACCTGTCAGTGTCGGAGATATGAGTGACATGGGTTCAATCTCTGGGTCATGAAGAGGCCCTGGAGTAGGAAACAGCAACTCGTTCCCAGTATTCTTACCTGGAATATTCCATGGACAGAAGAGCCTGGCGGGCTACAGTCCATGGGATCGCAAAAAGTTAGACACAGCTGAGCAACTGAGCATACACACATGCAGCTTCTATTCTCTTGAGGGGGAAGTACAGTCACACATCCCTGCTCTCAAAGGCTTTATGGCGCCATAGAGGAGATTGCCAAATGTACGAACAAAAATAATACAATGTGATACAGCCAACGAGTAAAATGTGTTTACATTATTACAAGGCAGGGAGAAAAGATTAATCTTGTCTGGAGACATCAGAAAAGACTTTGTGTTGTCCCAGAGCACTGGCTTTGAATGCCCAGCTTCATGCATCCAATTTGCACTGGTCATCTATTTTGCATATAGTAATATATATATATTTAATGCTATTCTCTCAAATTACTCCACCGGCCTTCTCCCACATAGTCCAAAAATCTGTCTCTTTTTCTGTCTTGCATATAGGGTCATCATTACCACTTTTCTAAATTCCATACGTATGCATTAGTATACTGTATTGGTATTTCTCTTTCTGACTTATTTCACTCTGTACAATAGGATCTAGTTTCATCCACCTATTTAGAACTGACTGAAATACATTCTTTATTATAGCTGAGTAGTATTTCATTGTGTATATGTACCATAACTTCCTTATCCATTCATCTGCCAATGGACATCTAGGTTGCTTCCATGTCCCAGCTATTGTAAACAGTGCTGCAATGAACATTGGGGTACATGTGTCTCTTTCAATTCTGGTTTCCTTGGTGTGTATGCCCAGCAGTGGGATTGCTGGGTCATATGTCTGTTCTATTTCTAGTTTCTTAAGTGGAATGGGGTGATGAGGGATGTGTGAGGGGGGTTCAGAATAGGGGGACACATGTGCACCCATGGCTGATTCCTGTCAATGTATGACAGAAACCACCACAATAGTGTAAAGCAATTAGTCTCCAATTAAAATGAATAAATTAATTTAAAATAAATAAAATTTTAAAAATACCTTAAATCCCCAAACAGAAAAAAAGGCTTTGTAAGATTGTGAACCTTGAGCTGGGTCCTAAAGAGTGGATATTTTTCAAGTGTATGGACCTAGGTGTGAGAAGACATATTAGACGGATGGATAACAGATGCAAAGTCATGGCCTTGTAATTGCAACATAGTATGATTGAGCAACTACAAGCCATTTGACACTAACCTACATTAAGTGGGGGTTGAGTGTGGACAGTGGAATCAGATAAGAACCTTTACATAAGTAGAATCAACTTGTCCTAAAAAGTATTGACTTTTTTTTTGTAGGAAAGAGAAGTCATTCATAGTTTAAAAGAAAAGATTAACATGGTCAGGTTTGAATTTTAGGAAAAGTCACTTTTTTAGCAGTGCTAAAATTCTAAGACAAGAATTGATCTAATTTATACCCTCTGTTATTAAACTTGTAGCATCTGAATTAACATTTAGATAAAGCCTTTATGTAAACTTCCCTGCTGGCTCAGATGGTGTAAAGAATCTGCCTGCAATGCAGGAGACTTGGGTTCCATCCTTGAGTTGTGAAGATGCCCTGGAGAAAGGAATGGCAACCCACTCCGATATTCTGGCCTAGAGAATCCAGGAACAGAGAAACCTCACAAGCTATAGTCCATGAGGTCGCAAAGACTCGAACATGACTGAGCAACTAACACCTTCACTTCCACTTTCTGTAATCTAGATATTTTTCTATTGCTTGTCAGTGGGAAGTTATAAAGTAGGAAAAATATAAAACAGCCTAATTTATAAGGTGTTATTTCCTAAAAAGTTAAGCACAAAACTGAATTTTGAAAAGGTAGAAATTGACATTGTTCAAGTAAATTTGTTCTTTTGGCTGAACATTTTTTTTTCCATTATTCATATCTACTTCTTAGAGTCAAATGAGAGAAAAATCAGTGCCAAGCTATTAATATTCATATAAATTCAGTCTTGATGGTGAAACAAGAGGAAAAAAGTCTCTAACATCTTGACTATGTTGATAAAAATAGTTAGCATTTGATAAACTAAAACATTTTTCTAAAATGTTTTCATTTATTAATCTCAATACCTAATTTAACTTTATTTACTTATATATACTCAGGTTGTATACTTTTCTAAATAAGCGTTTGCCTACAACTTCTTTCTGAAGTAACATACAAGTAAATTTCGTTGTGCTGATCACTTTGGTCTAATTTCTCCATCAATCATCATCTCCATAAAAACAGCTTTCACTTAGTTAGCTAAGAATCTTAATCACTTACTCATTTCTTATCCCTTGTAGGATAAGAAAATAGAGAAGACTATCAAAATGTCAGTTAATGAAACCATATTTACTTACTAAATACATTTTTTTTCTGTAGTCAGAAGAAGACTTCATTGTCTACCTTACTACTGAGCCATCATAAATAGAAAAAAAAAAAAGAATAAAAGCAAATATAGATAAAGGTACAGAAAATGCATAATTGATATTTCCTAGAGAAGTCTCTCTGGAGGAGTATATTCAAATGAGAAGAAAGGGAGTTTAGTAGCCTGACACAAATATCTTCTTTAATATGTGGGTAGTTATCTTTATTATGTATATAACCAGTGGGAAGCATACTGTCCTCAGACTAGGGAAGTAACATGTTTGTTCATAGCAGCTACTGATTTTGAGACAATAAATAAAAGTTTGTTGTTTTTTTTTTTTTTTACATTTCATTAGATCTAGAGTTGTTTAAAGGGCTTTGTTTTCTTCTGTGGTTAATGATGGTACACAGTGATTCATTATTGATTATGAATTAATGAGAATTCTTAGTACAAAATATGTAGCTTTGAATATTCTTCTAATGTTTTTTTATTATAGAATCTTCATACTCTCATTTGTTATTAATATCCCTGTTTTGCACATGAGTAAACTCAAGCTCAGAAGTGTTAAATAATTTATCAAAGATCAAATAGCTGATAAGTGGCAAAAATGATATTAAACCAAGCTAAAGTGTCTATGACCTTAGAAACTTTATTTTTAACTATTACCTAATGTGGCTTTCTTGTCACTATTTTAGATTATTACTCTTTGTAATACCCATATTGTAAATGTTATACCTTTGTACGATCAATTGTTATCTTTCCCTAAACTAGAATTAATGATGCAATTTATAACTATATAAAAATATATCGTTAATTTATAAATTCTAAGAGCCATAAAATGATTAAGACATATAATGTTCTTGTGTGTTTAAATATAAATCCTAGACAGAGTTTATGCTTTTCATATTGTAACACATAGGCTCTTTGAAAAATGAATAATGAGTTTTGCTTTAATTGTCATCAATTTTAATACTCTAATGTGATATTGTTTTGGTGCCTTGAGCTACATTACTAAATTTAATAAAATATTGTTTAATAATACAAATGATTGGCTACATACCCAGCTTTTCTGTGGTCCCGAGGGTCCTCCACTACCTTCATTACAGAAGTAATCTTGATATCACTAATTTATTTTTTTTAATTACCCATCTTAAAATGTACAAAGAATAAATAAAAGATTTGGGAATAGAAACCAGGCTGCAAACATTATCATACAATTCCAAATGGACTAAAATGGAACATTTTATACTTCTGTGAGTGCCACTTCTCCCTACCATTTATTTGGAATTTAAACTTATAAATAAAGTCATCAGATGAACAAACTCAAAATTCATCCATCAGTAGCCTTTTCCAGTTTCTTATCATCTCTCAAATGGAAAAAAATCATTCACTCTTTATCTGCAGGTTGTTGTTTTTATGTCAACTGTCCTTCCCCCATTTATTCTTCATTCCCCCTTTATTTTTTTCAGATAAAGAAAATACACACTGAACTTTCCTCCTCTTTTATTATACTTTCTGTCCCATAAACATGTTTCTTCCTGGCATTCTAATTCCAGAAACTACAATCTACCACATTCACCCTTCCTTATTCTTAGAACCACTTTCTAGCACATCTACTTCTTTATCTCTAAAAACATCAAGAATCAGCTCCATATGGAAATCCGTGGGCAGATAGTAACAAAGCCCCACCTACATCATATACTATTAAAGTACTTTATTCCCTAACCATTTTTCATTTTAAATGAAAAAATATGACTCTTTCTAAAGACTGTTTTCTGAAAATCATATCTACATCTAAAATATCCCATCTGGTAAAAAAGCCTGATATTTAAATACATCCTTATAAAAAGTGACAAAGACACTGTAATAAAGTGGTCTTTGTTCACGTTTATCTGAATATAAAGCTTTGGAGCCATGCATTTTATAGTAACCAAAGCTGTTTTCAAACAAATTTGGTCTATTTCAATTTTTATTAAACTAGTTTTCTAAAATGTTCTCTTAAGTTATTCTTCTACTGAATTTACATATTTTTATTTCCAGTTTTTAAAATGTATCAAAATAAACAGTCCCAGTGCTGAAGTTAGGAAAAAGAAAAATCAATGCCTTCCAATTTTCAGTTATGTTTTCTTTCAAACTTTCAGTGAATGTGGGATAAAATAATTTTTGTACATTAACAAATTGTTCAAAGAGTCTGGATTTCTATAATCATAATCAGCAGAATCCATATATGGCATTTCCATATTGCTTTCTAACATCTTGAGTTTATTAGTAGAAAATTTAATTTGTGCAAATCAGCCTGAGGCAAAAGGAGTATGAAATTAACTTGACACATATATTTGATGTTTTTTAGTATTTCTCAGTTTTGTGCTATAACCACAACATGGCAACCCAGCATAAACATGGAGATCTATAGTGTCACTTCCAATTACCACATTACTGTAAACAGCTATAACTTGCTAAAAACTCAGCCAGGATTCGTTATCTTCTGGGTTTTATCTGAGAAGGCATCCATCAACACTACATATGAAATGACATGTTTGAAAATTCCAAACTTTCATTAATGGTCTGAATGTTGGTTTAGAATCTGTTTTCTAAAATGATGTTTAGCAATATTAATGTACTTAGCAGTGTTCTTGTTCAGGCTCAAAGGAAGCACTGAAAGACAGCCAAGTTCCTTTCCCTTCAGACTTTCTCTCAATTCCTACTCCACATTCACAACAGGAAGCAGGTTAGTGTCTAGGGAAATTATCATAATAATCTGCTTCACCACTTCTATTTCCTTCTTTGATTCTTCTCTGCCATATGATTTAAAATAAAGTGTCAGAGAATAACCTTTGTGATACGTACATTCAGCCATTATCTTTGCCAAAGGACAGTGATTTCAAAATATGGTTCATAGAGTGGCCATTTAACATTTTCCCCCAAATTGAGATACTTCTGAAAGTAAAAGATGTCACTGTTAATAATTACACCATGACAACAGATTTATAATAGCTTTTATCATACCCAGAGATCTGGTCATCTTCCCAGATCTCTGCCCTATAAGAGAATGATTTGGTGTGATTGTTCACAGACCTGTCTTCTTGGACCTCAACAGCTGAATTTGAATTTGAACCCAGAATCTGAATTTCTGGGTTTATAGCCTGGTAATCTTCATATATAGGAATCTTTTCAGGTGGTTCTTAAAGGTACAAAAATAATAGTAGTGGCATATAGTAATTACCATGTACCAGATACTCATCTAATATTTAACATATGCTGCTCCTTGAATCCTCACGAGCACTACCATAGAATGATAGAATGTTGAATGAATCATTCAAGTATAAATAGGCATATTCCTGAGAAATGTGGCTAATGGACTTACATGCTGCTGCTGCTAAGTCGCTTCAGTCGTGCGACCCCATAGACGGCAGCCCAGCAGGCTCCCCGTCCCCGGGATTCTCCAGGCAAGAACACTGGAGTGGGTTTCCGTTTCCTTCTCCAATGCATGAGAGTGAACAGTGAAAGTGAAGTTGCTCGGCCGCGTCAGGTGTATATATACCTGAGAAAAGTGTGACAGTTCATGTGGCAGGAGCTGGTGTCTGGCTAGAGCACCATTAGTGCAGAAAAGTGGCTTTTGTTGTTAAATGTGAAAGAATTCCCTGATGGCTCAGCAGTAAAAGAGTCCGCCTGCCATGCAGGAGACACAGGAAATGTGGGATCGATCCCTGAGTCAGGAAGATACCTTGAAGGAGGAAATGTCAACTCATTCCAATATTCCAGCCTGGGAAATCCCATGGACAGAGGAAGGAGCCTGGGGGTACATCCCATAGGATTGCAAAGAGTTGGGCGTGAATGAGCACACATGCATGTGAAAGGATTAAAAGATGCTATTAGACATGTCTTCCCATTTTTTCTACCATATCTTCTCAGTACTTAAATTTGTAGCTGCTGGCTAGATCTCACTGCTTCCTCCAGAAAATACAGTTGTGGCAGTCAAAAATACAGGAGAACTAACATGCCTTTAGGAATAGTCCCCAACCAATGACCAAATTTGGTGGTAGATTAATACCCCCAGTTCCCTTACCTACTGTGCTAAATAACTCATATTCTAAATATAATAATGATAACTCATACCCCCACCCTCATCCCAAAAGCCCCAGCAGGATTCAAAAAAGCAACATGATTGGTAAATCACCCTTGGTTATTGCTTTCTCACCTCTCTTTTGTTTTCTCATTTCCCTACCCTTCTTTCCTGGAAACATTTACCAAAATTTGTGCTTGAATCTTTGATTAAGTGTTGGTTTCTGGAAGAACCCAAACTAAAACAACATAGTCTCATGGCGGGGGGAGGGGGGGTGGTGGGGGCGGGGCAATAGAATGGGAAAGACTAGATATCTCTTCAAGAAAATTAAAGATACCAAGGGAATGTTTCTTGCAAAGATGGGCTCAATAAAGGACAGAAATGGTATGGATCTAACAGAAGCAGAAGATATTAAGAAGGGTGGCAAGACTACACAGAAGAACTGTACAAAAAAGATCTTCACGACCTAGATAATCATGATGATGTGATCACTCACCTAGAGCCAGACATCCTGGAATGTGAAGTCAAGTGGGCCTTAGGAAGCATCACTACAAACAAAGCTAGTGGAGGGGATGGAATTCCAGTTGAGCTATTTCAAATCCTAAAGGATGATGCTGTGAAAGTGCTGCACTCAATATGCCAGCAAATTTGGAAAACTCAGCAGTGGCCACAGGACTGGTAAAGGTCAGTTTTCATTCCAATCCCAAAGAAAGCCAATGCCAAAGAATGCTCAAACTACCGCACAATTGCACTCATATCACAGGCTAGTAATGCTCAAAATTCTCCAAGCCAGGCTCCAGCAATACATGAACCATGAACTTCCATATGTTCAAGCTGATTTTAGAAAAGGCAAGGGGACCAGAGATCAAATTGCTAACATCCGCCTGATCATTGAAAAGGCAGAAAGTTCCAGACAAAACACCTATTTCTGCTTTACCCACTACGCCAAAGCATTTGTATTGACTACACCAAAGACTTTGACTGTGTGGATCACAACAAAGTGTGGAAAGTTCTTAAAGAGACAGGAATATCAGACCATCTTAACCGCCTTCTGAGAAATCTGTATGCAGGTCTAGAAGCAACAGTAAGAACAGGACATGGAACAAAAGACTTGTTCCAAATTGGGAAAGGAGTACATCAAGGCTATATATTGTCACCCTGATTATTTAACTTATTTGCAGAGTACATCATGTGAAATGCCGGGCTGGGAGAAACACAAGCTGGAATCAAGATTGCCAGGAGAAATATGAATAACCTCAGATACGCAGATGACACCACATGTACGGCAGGAAGCGAAGAAGAACTAAAGAGCCTCTTGATGAAAGTGAAAGAGAAGAATGAAATGGTTGGCTTAATTAACATTCAGAAAACAAAGATCATGGCATCTGGTCCCATCACTTCATGGCAAATAGATGGTGAAGCAATGGAAACAGTGAGAGACTTTATTTTTTGTGTTCCAAAATCACTTCAAATGGTGACTACAACCATGAAATTAAAAGACACTTGCTCCTTGGAGGAAAAGCTGTGATGAACCTATACAGCATATTAAAAAGCAGAGGCATTACTTTGCTGACAAAGGTCCATCTAGTCAAAGCTATGGTTTTTCCAGTAGTCATGTATGGATGTCAGAGTTGGACCATAAAGAAAGCTGAGCACCGAAGAATTGATGCTTTTGAACTGTGGTGTTGGAGAAGACTCTTGAGAGTCCCTTGGACTGCAAGGAGATCCACCCAGTCAATACTAAAGAAATCAGTCCTGAATATTTATTGGAAGGACTGATGCTGAAGCTGAAACTCCCAATACTTTGGCCACCTGATGTGAAAAACTGATTCTTTGGAAAAGACCCTAATGCTGGGAAAGATTGAAGGCAGGAAGAGATAGGAATGACAGAGGATGAGATGGTTGGATGGCATCACCAACCCAATGGACATGAGTTTAAGCAAGCTCCTGTGGTTGGTGATGGACATGTTGGCTTAATTAATGTTCAGAAAACAAAGATCATGGCATCTGGTCCCATCTGGTGCTTGGCATGTTGCAGTCCATGGGGTCACAAATAGTTGGGCAGGACCAAGCTACTGAACTGAACTGAATTGGGAGGAAATGTGAATTTTATCTAGTTGCTTACTAAAGAAGTCAACTAGCCATTAAGGAAATTTTTAGCCGAAAGATTGATAAACTTTATATTGCAGCAAGAAAACTAGTAGCAAGGAGAGAGTAGATAGCTGAGAAAGTGATGGTGGCTTGACAAACTATTTGGAAGGCAGTTGCAGGATTATGTTACAAGGAGCCTCCACAGAGGTAGTGACACAAGAAAGGGAGACATGGGACATTAAATGATTTAATTGATATAGGGTGAAGAGGGAAATTGTTTATATGAAATGATGAAGAAATCAAAGTTCTGAGTTGAGCACTCTGAGTATGAAGTATCCAGGGATATTACCTACAACCATGACGCAAGTTGTTGTCTGTACCAGCCCAACATGTATTTACTATTTACATGAAATATTCACAGCCTTGTATACATGAATGGCATCCTTTGATAGTATAGTAAACAACTTGCAAAATACTCTGGGTCAGTGAAATGTAAAGTAGGCAATCACTTCAGTTCAGTCCCTCACTTGTGTCCAATTATTTGCGCCCCCGTGGACTGCAGCACACCAGGCCTCCCTGTCCATCACCAACTCCCGGAGTTTACTCGAACTCATGCCCATTGAATCAGTGATGCCACCCAACCATCTCATCCTCTGTCATCCCCTTGTCCTCCCACCTTCAGTCTTTCCCAGCATCAGGGTCTTTTTAAACGAGTCAGTTCTTCACATCAGGTGGCCAAAGTACTGGAGTTTCAGCTTCAACATCAGTCCTTACAGTGAATATTCAGGACTGATTTCCTCTAGGATGGACTGGTTGGATCTCCTTGCAGTCCAAGGGACTCTCAAGAGTCTTCTCCAATACCACAGTTCAAAAGCATCAATTCTTTGGCATTCAGCTTTTTTTATAGTCCAACTCTCATATCCATACATGACTACTGGAAAAACCATAGCCTTGACTAGATGGACCTTTGTTGGCAAAGTAATATAAGTAGGCAATATAAATATAAGTAGGCAATATAAAAGGCAAAAGAATGCTTGCTTGATGGAAAGTTGTAGAATTTAAAATTTTTGTCTCATCATTTCATTATCCTGAGCATTAAATGCGTAAGTAAGTTTAAGAAAATGTTTAGACACACTGATGAAGCCTCAGAAGTATGGATACAAATAAAATACAAGAATAGAAGTAATCTTGTAGAAGAATCTATGAGAGATGAATGCATTTGAATCAAATCAGCATTCTTGTCTTTTAAAATCTATAACCTATATATGCAGATTGTAGAAAGAATGATACCATACATATTTAGAATTCTTGTCATTGTACATACTGATAGCCTTAGGAAGGTAAACCTCCAATATAATCTTGAATCATTTTAAAAATGTGATTCATAGAAAATCTTACACAGATACCAAGACCTTTGTAATTTAAGCAGTAAATGTTATGTATGTTTGGGTGTTACTCAAAACTGCTACTAAATGTGAATGTGGAAAGCTGCCAGTAAGATCCTACTCTAGAAAGTCCCTCTTCTACCTACTTACATTTTGCAAAAAGTTCACATTGAGACATAAATTCCTTTTGGTTATGTGTGCTTGGCATCTTATAAAAGCGAATCCTCTTAAAAGCAGTAACTTCCATAAATCAAGTATTGAAAAAAATGTATATAGAATTTGAGTGTGTAATGATTTTTAAAAGCAGGAAAGGGCACTAGTTGAGGAGACGGTAAAATGAAAGGGAATCTGTCTCCCAGTTTTGCTGATGCCATCTCTGCATGTTGCCTTTTAACTTTATGACCCAGCAACTCTTAAAATAGTGGTGACCACCCTGAAACCAGCCGAATTCTACTGCCTCAACTGGAAAACAAAACAAAAATAGTCTCCATAATGTATTAAAATCAACTGCGTAGGCTTTCTGTCTAATTTCCATGGCATCATTTATGAGAAATTTTGTTTTTCTGAAATTTAAAAGTCAGGATTCTTTTCACAAAATATTGAAGGATGAAATCATAAGTATCTTTCTGCCTCTTAACCGTTACCAAGCAGGGATATTTTCAAAAAGGTAAAGCTGAGTACGACCATTTCATTGTCTTTAATGTAGCAACTTGGTTATGTTGTGGACATATTTGTGAAGAATTCAGCCTAGCCACTTCCTTAGTTCAAGGGGTTTGGGGAGTTACAGAAATCAGAGGGACCAATTTGCCAGTCCCCTGGTGTGTCACAAGATTGTACTTTTCTTACTGATGAGACAGGACATCCCAGAACCCACAGAACTTGGAGCTGAAAAAGAAATCAGGGAGACTGCTGATTAGTTGAAGGAATTATTGGTATTCACAGACCAATTCGGGATTTGCTGTCTGCCAGTTGCTAGTGAGCAAGTAGCAATTTACCTCATTTCCTGCTGAACATTCCTCCGGAATGTTGCTGAACATTCTGGAGCTCCATTCAGTCCCAAGTTCTGAAAAAAGGAAGAGCTTTCCTAGATTCTCACGGCTACAGGTTGTGCATTGAGTCTCTGTGCCTGCCCTCCAAGTATAGTATTCAGGATGCTCTACAGTCGTGAAAGTTTCTGTTCAAGCCATAAGATACTCAGATGAAAGAAAATTTTAAAATGAAGTGTGTGAGAGTAAGAAAGGAAAAGAGAAAGGCAGAGCTGCAAAGTGACCTATGTTCAAAAAGAAATGGAATCATTACAATTCTGAGGACAATTATGCAAATCTGAGATCTTTCTGGTAAAAAAAGGACCAAACTCTGTAACTTCCACCACAAAAATATGTTCTCTGAAAGGCAACTATTTAAATGGAAACTGAGCAATCAAGAATGATGGAAATCAAAGCCAAAGAGTTAGAATTTCTATGTCACACTCACTCCCTGTTCTCAGAATTTTTTCAGACACCTAAGTATCCATAATCTCATTGATTTGCAAAATTGATCAGTGATGAGCCACATGTTTATACTTACCTTTTTCTAGATATATATGTACATTTATCTGGTTTTTGGGTCTCTCTTTTATATATGAAAGTCTATAATTAATTAGATAAAGGCCACAACTCTCCGACCTCTAGCAAATTAAAAGCAAAATGGAAGCCAAATATGATTTCTGCATTTCTGAAGTTTTGATCATGTGGCATACTACTAAAAACCATGAAGACCATTATTATGTCAA
Organism: Bos indicus x Bos taurus; assembly: GCF_003369695.1. NCBI lineage: Eukaryota > Metazoa > Chordata > Mammalia > Artiodactyla > Bovidae > Bos > Bos indicus x Bos taurus. The sequence goes on along the minus strand of NC_040077.1, from coordinate 99,805,403 downwards.
TATATATATATGCATTAACATATAATAACACTCTTACCAACATTGTACTTTCCATGGCTGAGTTTAATGAGTGTTTAAAATATGTGTATAAGCATCCATCTCAAAATTTATACATAATTAATCTCAATTGACAGAAAAATAAACTGAGGCTTAGAATATTAACAAGTGCAGTATTACCTCCCATTTATTGATGAATACACTAGATATAATACCTGCACTACATGCCTACTGTTGGTGTGACTTAAATGAGATATTGCTATATGGCACAACAATTTGCGAAAACAAATATTAGGGATTATAGTTAATATTAACTAATTTTGTTGCTATCAATTAAATATTCTAACATTACTAAACATATTTTTATGAAATGTAATTTTGTTTCATTTGTGATATGTTCCTTCAGATATGTTTTATGTTTATTCATTTACTCACATTAATTCATTGTTTTATTCAATAAACATTTATTGGGCATATACTATCTTAATATGCAAGACTCACCAAGAGGCACAGTTTGACTTATCCCTCTTTCTCCCCAAAGCAGTTAATGGCAAATAAAATTTGATTATGCATATATACATAAAATATGTATAAGTACATTTTAAAGATATCATATATAAATAGATATAGTATATGGGCTTCCCAAATGGTGCTAGTGGTAAAGAACCTGCCTGCCAATTCAGGAGCCACAGGAGATGAGGGTTTGATTCCTGGATTGGGAAGATTCCCCGGAGGAGGGCATGGAAACCCACTCCAGTATTCTTGCCTGGAGAAACCCACAGACTGGGAAGCTTAACGGGCTACAGTCCTCGGGGTCTTAAAGAGGCAGACATGACAGAAGTGACTTAGCAGCAGCTGCATGGCTATTTTTAAAGGCCTATTTTTTTTTTTTTTTTGCATGTCCTTAATTTTTTATCATAACATTTTACCTTAGGACTATTGATCATCCTAGCTTACATATCCATTTAACATTAAGATTAATAATATTTGTATAGAGTTATATAGTTTTCAAAGCCTTTATATATCCACTATTTATTTGGATTCCAGTTGAATTAGAATTAAGTTTCAGAGAGGTTCAAGTATTTGCCTTAGTTTACGTGGAAAGTGGCAAATTATTTACTAGGGTGACATTTCAAAATAGTATATAGCTCTAATTTTGTTTTGACTGAAAGACGAGTTTCTATCAGTTTTGGCTCATGGACTTACCTTAGGGATTCTTCTATATCTGACTCATGATCTATCTTAGTATAGGAGAGTATAGGGAGATTAGTATATCATTAGTTTTCAACTGGAATATTTTTTCTCATGTAAATTTTGATTGCCAAAATTGAGAAATTCTTGATAAGCTAATACATTGACATATGATGTAATTAGGGCAGCAGGACCGAACTTGAATGATATTTGTATTGGTGATATAATGGACAAGGACAATTATCTGCTTTTATCAGGCATGCTCTCAGAGGATCAGCATTTTTAAAAACAGTTTATCTTTGGACAAGACTTTCTACTTTGTTTTACATACAGACACACAAAGCAGTGTCATTGAAAGCATTTTCGGGTTTTATTTCTTGGCTGTTGAACAACAACAAAATAATACTTAAAAATACATTTCGTTGATACTCAGGTAGTACCTTGTAAATTAAGTTAATATCTGAGCACCTTTCAGATGTCTTTTCATAATTGGTGAATATTAAAAATAGATTGTATAATTTCTTCAGTGCACCAGTTGATCCAAATGTCCTCATTTCTCTCTATATACCCTATTCATTCTTCCAGGATTTATCATGCATTAGTTTGTGCCAGTATGTCTATTGTGATATCTATAATACTGACTATATCAGATGTCCTATATTAGATACTTCTTATATCCTTATGTTATTGTTACATGTTGGCCTTTGAATAACTCTTTAAAGGAGATGTCAGTAGCCCTTTATTGTAATGAAGACAGCTAAAGGAATCTTAATCATTAGTTTGCTAAATACAGCAATTTAAACCTACATTACCTTGGATCTAATGTCTTTGGTTACTGTCACACCTTGATCGCTCTGCACATTTTGGTGTTCATATTACATTGGACTCCAACTAGAATCTTGTTCCTTAGAGAGCAGATCTTACAGCTGGTGTTAGGCCAGTAAATCCTTTTTGTCTGAATACTTGACTGTTTTCTCTTTAAATGTGGTTGAATGTGTCACTTGATGTATCCACAGATATGAAGGCCAACTCATAAAGTAAGTTAGAGGTGAGTAGGAAGTGATAGGTGTTGTTGGACTGTCAGTAAAAGTAAAAGAAAAAAAATGATTTTGGAAACAGAAGCAGAACCTTTTTGATCTAGCTCCTTTTGAATGTCAAAATGACTTACAAGAATTTGGCAAGAGATTCTAAGAAGTACAGAGATCTAAGGAACAACTTGAGCCCCCTTTCTGTCTTAGAACTTGTGTGTTAACATAGTCATGGTTAAATAAAGGATTACCTTTGTGTTCAATGGTTATTGTGATTGATTTTCTGGGAGTCTCATAAATAAGGGAAATGTTACTGACAATAATGTTAAATATAAAATTAGCAAACTTCTCTTTGCTTTTAGGATATTTTGTGAAAAGTTATTTTGAAGAACCATAATCTGTTTTGTAAATGAAAATAGTTAAATCAGAAGGTGGGAAACAGTGTAGAAGGAAAAAGCCTCAGACTGTTTTGTTTGGAATCTCTTTGCAGGTGTTTCGTTTGGGCTAAAACAATATTTTCATGAAAAAAAAAAATGTAATAATCTGTGTTCACCCATGCTTGATTATCCAGTTTGAAATACAGAGTTAAACTGACTCACACCCAAAATATGTATATATATGAGAGACAGAGGAAGAAAAGAAGGGGGACAAAGAGGAGAGAAAACTAAGTAGAATTTTAAGGATAAAGGGCAAATGAAAACTATTCATCCTATATCGGGAGTCACTGTTATTTGATAACTTTCCAGAAATTATAATTGCTGTGCTTGACCTAAAAAAGCCAGATTTTGTATGTTCTGGTTTGGTTGTATTTTTGTATTTTTGCTCTCAAATTCATCACAAATAATCTCCATCCCCTTAGCAGTGTTAAGAAGCTATGCTTCCATAATTTAGGTGTCACTGCTGTTCAGACACCTGTGGACTGATTTGAGTTAACCAACTGTCTTTAACAAAGCAACAGTTTTCTTTTTTTTTTCTTCCTTTCTGGAAAAAAAAAAAAAGGTTGGAATTAGCAGACTTTCTATAATATCATGCATTTCAGATAATTTTTGTGTGCTTGTTTATTTTATGTCTGTATGTTTAATAAATGGAGAATGAAAGAGTAATTTCACTGATTTTTATTATCATTTTGCAGCCCTTTTTTTGATTTACCTATTAAATTCTTGAATTAACTCTTCTAAACCCTTTTATTAAACTGTTCTCTAACAAACTGTTTTCTGTATTAATCATTCCCATCTGTCATTTAAAGGTTCTTGGTTAGTCCCCTTTTAAGAGATTAAATGTCTGGAAATATTGTCTCATACATGTGTATGTAAGAAAGAGAAGAAAAAAATAACCCATCCAAAAAGACGATGAATCACAGAATTTCAGAACTGGAAAAGACAGTAGTGATTAAATTTCAACGTAGATAAAATGGATAAAACAAGAAGTACAATTTCTTTCGAGATTTAGACCTTAAGCTGAAATATGAATATAATTCATCAAGTGAGCATAAAAGCTTGAGTTGTATGGTGACCCATATCCAGGCTAGAAATCTCCAGAGTAAACAGTCTTTCCATAATTGTACACTTTTCTCTATTTTACCTAGATACATATTCCATGAGAGAGATTCTTTTTTTTTTTTTTTTTTGTGAAAGGTGATAAGCTCTAAGTTATGTGTCCATGGGAGTCACAAAGAGTCAGACATGACTAAGCGAAAAACTGAATAACAACAACAAAATTATGTGTGAATGAAAACAAATAATAAATGAGTAAATATTAAAATAACATGTAAAATTTAAAAGGACTCAGGCTTCTACATCTCTGCATTGTTAACTCCTCCATCAAGTTGGCCTCACTGATATCCATACCAAGTGATTATTAACAACTCTTGTCTAACTATATAAGTTTACACTAACATGAGAATTGTTAATACAGGCAGAATTTGGCTTTCAAATGGATGTGTTATTAATCTGGAGAAATGAATTATTTCTTAGGCAGCCATTTTAGTCACATAATGAATTTTCAGATAAGACAATACAAAACAAACAAAATACACATTTGATCTTACCTCAGATATTGCCAGTTTGAATGCCATTGAAAGTATCTATTAAGGCCTAGACATCATTCAAGTAATTATACACATACCTGTGAAACAATATTTCAAAATATTTATGTCCAAAAAGTACACTAGCCAATAAACTTCAAATGATAAGTGGGAATGGCTCAAATACAGAAAGCAGTCTGAAAAAGATCAGTTTAATGGAGGCTTTATAAGAAGAGTTCATTAAAAATGTAATAGTCAAGTCAGTAAAATACTCAGATGATAAAAATCAATGAAATTAATCCTTTGTTATCTTTTTGCTAATTAAATACATTGGAGAAGGAAATTGCAAACCACTCCAGTATTCTTGCCTAGAGAATCCTGTGGACAGAGGAGCCTGGTGGGCTGCTGTTCATAGGGTCACACAGAGTTGGACGTGACTGAAGCGACTTAGCATGCATGCATACATTGGAGACGGAAATGGCAACCCACTCCAGTATCCTTGCCTGGAGAATCCCAGGGACAGAGGAGCCTGGTGGGTTGCCGTCTATGGGGTCTCAGAGTTTGACACAACTGACGCGACTTAGCAGCAATTAAACATATGCATAAAATGAACACATGCAAAAATTTACTGATGATATCAATGTAAAGTTTCCGCTAATTACAACATTTCTTCCTCTTTACAGGATAAATAAAAAGTTTATTACTACTGTAAGTAGACTCAGTTAGGTCAATTCACTATTAAGTAGGAACCACAAAGGTATAGTGATTTTTTCAAAGTATTTCTAGGGTAAGACTATTTTTATTTTTTATTTTTTTTCTAGGGTAAGACTATTTTTAAAAAGTGAGATTGGAAAAGAAATCACTTTTCAGGAATGAGAGATTGACTATATTAATAAAAAATTTGAGAAAATATATAATTATGCATGCAACATAAGTCACAGGTGGTGGGTTCTTTGCCTCTAGCGTCACCTGCAAAGCCTCATATAATTATGGTGACCATATACTAAAAGGTCACCATAAAAGGCAAAATGGCTGTCTGAGGAGGCCTTCCAAATAGCTGTGTAAAGAAGAGAAGCGAAAAGCAAAGGAGAAAAGGAACAATATAAGCATCTGAATGCAGAGTTCCAAAGAATAGCAAGGAGAGATAAGAAAGCCTTCCTCAGCGATCAATGCAAAGAAATAGACGAAAACAATAGAATGGGAAAGAGAGATCTCTTCAAGAAAATTAAAGATACCAAGAGAACATTTCATGCAAAGATGGGCTCAATAAAAGACAGAAATGGTATGGACCTAACAGAAGTAGAAGATATTAAGAAGAGGTGGCAAGAATACACAGAACTATACAAAAAAGATCTTCACAACCCAGATAATCACGACGATGTGATCATTCACCTAGAGCCAGACATCCTGGAATGTGAAGTCAAGTGGGCCTTAGGAAGTATCACTACAAACAAAGCTAGTGGAGGGGGTGGAATTCCATTTGAACGATTTCAGATCCTAAAATATGATGCTGTGAAAGTGTTGCACTCAATCTGCCAGCAAATTTGGAAAACTCAGCAGTGGCCACAAGACTGGAAAAGGTCAGTTTTCATTCGAATCCCAGAGAAAGGCAATGCCAAAGAATGCTCAAACTACTGCACAATTGCACTCATCTCACACGCTAGTAAAGTAATGCTCAAAATTCTCCAAGCCAGGCTTCAACACTAGGTGTGTGAACCATGAACTTCAAGATGTTCAAGCTGGTTTTAGAAAAGGCAGAGGAACCAGAGATCAAATTGCCAACATTCACTGGATCATGGAAAAAGCAAGAGAGTTCCAGAAAAGCATCTATTTCTGCTTTATTGATTATGCCAAGGCCTTTGACCTCATGGATCACAATAAGCTGTGGAAAACTCTGAAAGAGATGGGAATACCAGACCACCTGACCTGCCTCATGAGAACCTGTATGCAAGTCAGGAAGCAACAGTTAAAACTGGACATGGAACAACAGACTGCTTCCAAATAGGAAAAGGAGTATGTCAACGCTATATATTATCACCTTGCTTATTTAACTTCTATGCAGAGTACATCATGAGAAACGCTGGGCTGGAAGAAGCACAAGCTGGAATCAAGATCGCTGGGAGAAATATCAATAACCTCAGATATGCAGATGACAACACCCTTATTATGGCAGAAAGCGAAGAACTAAAGAGCCTCTTGATGAAAGTGAAAGAGGAGAATGAAACAATTGGCTTAAAGCTCAACATTTAGAAAACTAAGATCATGGCATCTGGTCCCATCCAATCACTTGATGGCAAATAGATGAGGAAACAGTGGAAACAGTGGCTTACTTTGTTTTTTTGTGCTCCAAATCCACTGTAGATGGTGACTGCAGCCATGAAATTTAAAGACGCTTACTCCTTGGAAGGAAAGTTATGACCAACCTAGATAGCATGTTAAAAAGCAGAGACATTACTTTGCCAACAAAGGTCCATCTAGTCAAGGCTATTGTTTTTCCAGTAGTCGTGTATGGATGTGAGAGCTGGACTTAAAGAAAGCTGAGCACGGAAGAATTGATGCTTTTGAACCGTGGTGTTGGAGAAGACTCTTGAGAGTCCCTTGGACTGCAAGGAGATCCAACCAGTCCTTCCTAAAGGAGATCAGTCCTGGGTGTTCATTGGAAGGACTGATGCTGAAACTGAAAGTCCAATACTTTGGCCACCTGATGCAAAGAACTGACTCACTTGAAAAGATCTTGATGCTGGGAAAGATTGAGGGTAGGAGGAAAAGGGGATGACAGAGGATGAGATGGTTGGATGGCATCACCAACTCAATGGACATGGGTTTGGGTGAACTCTGGGAGTTGGTGATGGACAGGGAGGCCTGGCATGCTGTGGTTCATGGGGTTGCAAAGAGTCAGACACAACTGAATGACTGAACTGAACTGATATTAAAACTAGATTCATAGATTTGGAATAAATATATGTTGAATCTTTGTGATCCCAGGTACTTATAAATACATTATGATTTCAGGAGTTCAGTAGATCTAATAGTATAAAAATTGAATTGAAACAAATATCTGAATTTCAATCATGCCATAGAATAATTTTTGATCAGACAATAAAATGGCACCAAAATGGTAAATTGAAAGACTTTGTTTCTGTGACACCAAGTGAATGTTGAATGAATCTAAATAAATAACAAGTAGGAGACATCAGCAAAAATGATTTAGGTAGGAAGTTGTGTCAAAAGAAATTGATGTCATTTAAAAATATTGCTGTTAATTTTAGTTACTTGAACTATAAGAAGCTATTTGAATTATAAAACTTTGAGGCTTTGGGGGATGCTGATAGAGGAACCATTTGATAAAATCTTCTGTGTTTGATTTGCATGAATGTTACTAATTTGAAGAGTATGGGTATACACATAGAGATATATAAATTAATCTTGTTTAATTATGAAAACTATGTTGAAAATCTTAAACAATAGAAAAATTTTATAGGGACATTTTTCCTCATAAAATGAGTTAAAAATTGCTGAATCAGGAAATTCAAACAAGTAAGGAAGCTGGTAATTCCCAGGAGTCACTCTCTCAATTAATGAGAACATATTTATAAACCTGTACTCCATAAGTTGTAAGATAGTCTCAGTATATTGAAGTTCATCTCTTTCTTAGAGGAAAAAGGCAGAATAAATGTAGGATTATTGACTAGTTCAAACTTCTACTGAAATTTGAAGAAATAATTACTCCTAGAACAAGTAGAACTCCTTTGTATTAAGAAAAGCAAAACCACTTCTAGCAACAAACATTCATCTAATGTTCTGTGGATAATCTTATACAATAAGGGTACTGTGGAGGATGACAGTCACTTATTAGATGGCATAGACTTTTCTTCATGGGACACATGAATCACCTTTCTACTTTCAAAAATTATGTTTTCCTGGACAAAGAGATGGTACTTTATAAATTTACCTTATGAATTATACATGTGATTAAGTTACCTTTTTGCATTGGTTGGTGGTATGCTTAGCATTAAATGTGGGTTCTATGTCTAGTTTATAACTTATGGATAAGAGATTTATCTCTGACTCCATGGCATCTTATACTCAGTAAGAGAGGTAAAAATAGAATTGAAGAGTATGGACACAGAAGGTTTGGAATTAATATCTCTAGTCATGCTCAAGATGTTCATGAGCCCTCTGAAACTACATAAAAATTTCACCAGTCACATGAATCTCTCTATATCTAGTATATATGTGTATGTATAGCTTTCAATAGCTTTTCAAAGACCTCTATAGATCAAATAAAAATTAGCAATCAGTGAACTAAACTTTAAGGCCTAGGTCCCTAACATATACCTTACAGACTTCATATACTAGGTTGTTATTAATAAGATAGAACATTTTTTTCAGTGTATAATCCTTAGGTCAAATTTGGTGAGCAACCTAGTGTTTTGATGTCATTGTTCTTGTTCAGCCACTAAGTCGTGTCTGACTCTTTGCCACCCCATGGACTGCAGCACACCAGGCTCCCCTAGCCTTCACTATCTTTCAGAGTTTGCTTAAACTCATGTCCATTGAATCGGTGATGCCATCCAACCATCTCAACGACTGTCACCCCCTCTCCTCCTGCCTTAATTCTTGCCCGTCGTCAGGGTTTTTTCCCAGTGAGTCAGCTCTTCCCATCAGGTGGCCCAAGTATTGGAGCTTCAGCTTCAGCATCAGTCCTTTGAATGAATATTCAGGGTTGATTTCTTTAGGATTGACTGGTTTGATCTCCTCGCTGTCCAAGAGATGATCAAGAGTCTTCTCCAGCACCACAATTTGACAGTATCAGTTCTTTTGCACTCAACCTTTTTGATGGTCCAGCTCTCACATCCATACCTGACTACTGGAAAAACCATAGGTTTGACTCTCTGAACTTTGTCAGCAAAATGATGTCTCTGCTTTTCAATATGTTCTCTAGGTTTGTCATAACTTTTCTTCCAAGGATGTCATTAAGTTATCTCAAAGCCAAAGAATATTGGGAAATGGAGCAATCTAGAAGATCCTCAGTGGGAATAGGATAAATACTTATACTCCCATGTTTTGGACTAGAGACTTTTGGTCTTTGGTCACAGTATTACTTAAGTATTTAATGAAACATCTCTCATATTACTTGTTTTCCCTGGATTGGTGGCAAATCCTTTACAGTCAGTTGTAGATTAGCCTTGTTTCTTTTAACCATAAATCCTATTTCCATTCAAGATTCTGGATTCAAGCTAAAAACAATGTTAGTCTTCTATATTATTGTCTTCTTTAATGAACTGTGCAGAAGAATGCCAATAACCTTTTCCTACTGTGAAAGATCCTCTTCCTCAGTTTGAACGAGATGTCAAAAATAGAAGTCTCTAATATTCATTAGAGACCAGTAATATTTATTACTAAAACTCCAGGGGAAATATTTGTACTTGGACAAATTCTTTTGAGATAGAGTCATTGTGGGCCAGAGTGGAGGCACCATCATGCAGATTGTTATTTGAGAATTATCATTTAATGTGTAGTAATCACTTCCAGGTGCTATAAGTCTTGGCTGATGTTTAAAACTTCATGAAGGTGTCCTTGAAAATACCTCAAACACAATAGATACAGGGTAAATATTAATTTACATATGTGGTAACGTTGTTTGCTGGAAACAGCATGACCTTTGTATTTAGAACTGAAAGAAAATGGATCTTACTTTGCAAAGTATCTCTAAATAAGGTATTTAACTTCTCTAAGCCTTTTATCATTTATCAAATAGGCTTAATGCCTACCTTTGAGCATGTTTTATAGATTACTATAAAAGATATGGAGCACTGGCTCAGATTGGTCATTCATATCCCTATTATAAAGTTTGAGATTCATGGAAACATCAATGAAGAATGATCATCCTCTTAACTTTTTTGAATGTTACTAAAGTCCCTATGCTTCCCAGGTTGCTCAGTGGTAAATAATCCACCTACCAATGCAGGAGATGCAGGAGCTGCAGGTTTAATCCCTGGGTCAGGAAGATGCCCTGTGGTAGGACACAGCAACCCACTCCAATATTCTTGCCCAGAAAATTCCAGGGACAGAGGAGCCTGGTGGGCTGCAGTCCATGGATTCGCAAAAAGTTGGATGCAACTGAGCACACACACACACAGTCCCTGAAATTATTAAATACCCATTGTATTTGAAATTTGTTTCATTTTGGAAAAAATAAAGAACACACACATGTTTTAAGGCAGTCTTTCAATATTATATAAGGAACATAACTTGTGTGGTCTTACAGGTACTATACAGGTAACAAAATGTGTTTTCTTGGATTGTAATTAATTTCTAAATAATTTCTTGGGAATATATTATTTCTGTCCTTAAAAATAAACAGTATGGGACAAAATGGAAAAGGCATAAAATATTATTTATAAAACATGAAACTACCTATTTTGCATGAGCTTCTTTGAGCCACACACAAAGTATAACTGCTATCCTTCTACTGGCTACCAAAGATGCTAGAATGAAAAAAAAAAAAAATCAGAACTACTGTGGAATAAAATACAATTAAACATACTGCCTATGAGAAATAAGTCAAATGCTTATTTTTCTAGGAGTCTTTCATCATACGTATGAAAGACAGGCTCTCCTACCCTATCTCCAATGTTGGAATCAGACAAAAACCTGTTGTATTAAAAATATATTAAATCTGATTTAGAGAACCAAAGTTAAATTTCATTAGATTGTATTTGATATTAGATTTTTTTTAAACTGGCGAAATATGCCATTAGATTACTCTTCATCAATCTAACAAACAGAAGCATTGCTTGTAAATATGTTGCAGAATAATCGAATCTCGGGAATCTTTCATGTGAACTTATTTCTCTGTAATTAGCAGTGATTATGTCTAATTGTTTCCCATTTCTTTCTATTTTATTCTATTAAAATTTTGATAGTTTATTTACTTTGATTTGAGCCAGCTTTTCATTGGTTGTTATGGATTTGGGTCTGCTTCCTACTAGTTATTGAGCTTTTCCTATGCTAGACTTGTTTCTATCTGATTATCTGAGGGTTCCCCTGATGTGAACCTGATGAAAACCAAGTAGGGGGTCATACAAATTGAAAAAAAAAAAAAAAAAAGCTAAAAAATCTCGGTCATTGTTAAAAGAACTGTTTAGCAACCACAAACATTTACATTGTATTTTCTCTAGTATATCATTCTTAGCAGCCAGTGTGTCTGATAGTGATGCATTTATTTACTTTTTATTTCCTTACTACTTTATTTATTTACTTATTCACTTACATACTTATTAGTTGAAAAACTAATTCAGAGTTTCTAAGTCTTACAAATCTAAATATAGGTATTCATCTTTATTTAGAAAATGCTCTATTTTGGTTTAAAAAAATATTAAGAGGCAGTAGAGTGCTTAAAAATGGGTTGTGTTGTCATTAGATGTGTGGAATTCAGAAGGATTATCTCACAGGCCAGTGACTGTTCACTCCAGAACTATTCAAGACCAGGGAAACTTAGGTCAAAGAGCCTTAAGTAATGGCACTTGAAAGGTTATCTTAAGAGGAGAGGAATCACTGTCCTTTTGGAAATGTTAGGCATGGGAGTAGAGATAGGAAGAAAGCTGGAGCGAGTTTAAGACTGAGTGTTATGGGCACTACCCTCATTTGAGTTTTTGCATTGAGAGATATTCAGGGAGCTTCAAATTATGTAGGGAAGATAGACAAAGATAATTACAAAGAAATTTGGAGTGTTACATTTCCTCAGGTAATTTCTGTCACCTTTGAATTGTTCCAAACTGCACACACCATTAATATTCATACATGTCAGATTTTTGAGGGTGAGAGAACAGAAGTAAGGCGTGGAGAAAAACTTCTAGTTCAAAGCTTCTATCTAATTCAGTGAGACCAAATACTTTTCAGAAAACAGCGACCGGATTTAATCAATGTAATTATACTCTAAACAGAACATCTGTCTAAATATTTTCATTGACCCTCTGTTTACAAGAACTTAAAATATATGTTCTCTTATACTTTTTTTGTGACCTCTATGTGCAGATCTCTGCATTGCATCCTGAATAATATAGATTTAATTATCCAGATTCACTTTAAGTCATTTTTACTGGGCTATGTCTATTTAAAGATAGGTATATACATGAATTATTTGATTTAAAGGAAGTTGTTTTTGAACTGTGTTCCAGGAAGGTAAGAATAGTTTCTTCAATGGATTTATACTTAAAACTTGAACAGCACTAGTGGGTGCCACTATAATAGTAGTTTTATGATGTGTTACATGAAAACCCAAGCTTGTTAAAATCCATGTACCAGGACTGGCTGGGTACATATTCAGTGTTTTGCTGTAAGGAACCATTTTGATGGTTTTAAATATTTCCTTGGCATTATAGCTTGCTTGTGGGAAATAATGAAAACCTAGTTTCACAAAGAAGCTTTTACACTGGTGAAAACTTCAAAAATAATAATGTTTTATATAAAAGCAAGTTTACTTATTCAGTTTCTAAGTGCCCTTTGCTATTATTGAGTACATTTGCTTCTGAAAAGATTTATTTCCGTTCGTCTTGATATTTCCTCGCTTATGAAAACAAAATCACATTTACTATTTAAAAATATATAATACATAAGAAATATATTCTTTAAAATGAAACATATCTATACTTGCCTTGATTGAGTGGGGTAAAAAAGCTTCAGAATTAAAGCCATGAATTCTATTATAGTATTTGCCCTTAAATAAGGATGAGGATTGAATATATATATATATATATATATATATATATTTTAGTTTCCTAGTGAATTCTCAGTAAAAAAATTCAGCAGTGTATTTGTTGGGAGACTCATTTCTCTAGATTGAATTATGTGGTTGATGACCCAATGTTAGTTAAGTTCTTTTGTCCTTTTAGATTTCTATGTATAGGGAATAATGAGCCTACTGAAGTCCCAGTCGGCCTACATCTAGGAATGAAGACTCAAATGAAATAATGAGCCGGCTGAAGATGCAGATGAAATAATGCCTCCTGCGTGACGCCTCCCCTATTCTTCCAATTTTTGAATATTCAGATTATTCCCAATGACTGTTCTTTTCTACTGGCTATAACTACTTAGAGACCAACTCATCTTCTTGGAGAGAAATATGTCAGGATCTTTAGATTCAGTAGTTCTTATTCTCAGGCTCAGACTTTTTTCTTGTTATTGCCTGATCCATTTTCTTCATCTTCAGTCCTAGATCTAGGCCACATCCTCAATTATTTGTTGTATACAGCTGCCAACCTTAGTTTTAAATGAGGTTTATACTGTTTTGAGAGATTCAAACATGGATAAAGTAACTTGTCCAGATTTTCTACTCATTTTTATTAGAGAGGTTCTTTATCAGAGACATAATGTATTAGTTCTCATACCCATAATTTTAAACTAAACCTGCCTCGTGTTTTCACTTAGAATTTAAAAGGGACAGTAGGTGAGAAAAGGATTATAGATCCATTGCTGCTGCTGCTGCTGCTGCTAGGTCACTTCAGTCGTGTCCGACTCTCTGCGACCCCATAGACGGCAGCCCACCAGGCTCCTCTGTCCCTGGGATTCTCCAGGCAAGAACACTGGAGTGGGTTGCCATTTCCTTCTCCAATACATGAAAGTGAAAAGTGAAAGTGAAGTCGCTCAGTTGCACCGGACTCTTCTCGACCCCATGGACTTCAGCCTACCAGGCTCCTCCGTCCATGGGATTTTCCAGGCAAGAGGACTGGAGTGGGGTGCCATTGCCTACTCCAATAGATCCATTAATACATATAATTTTTTGTCACAGGGAAATTTAGAATGATGAAAATATTTCAATTATGAATAAGAGGCAAATCAGTTCAGTTCAGTTGCTCAGTCGTATCTGACTCTGCAGTCCAGTGGACTGCAGCACACCAGACTTCCCTGTCCATCACCAACTCTCCGAGCTTGCTCAAACTCATGTGCATCGAATCAGTGATGCCATCCAACCATCTCATCCTCTGTCGTCCCCTTCTCCTCCTACCTTCAATCTTGCCCAGCAAAACTGACATTTTAAGTGACCTCACTTTTCCATTTCCACACCTAAATTCCTGCTGTTATATTTTAAATTTACTGTAAAGAGTGAACTTTAAGTCCTAAGTATCCCACCATTAACTCCAACAAAGATATAGCTACAGGTCTACACTTTCTCTTTACCTGTGACCTGTAGCCATTGAGCCTGCCATTCCTCCTTGACCTGTGAATAATAAACCATGTTTTTTCAAGGTTCCCTGATGGTTACTCCTGAGGTATGTCTTGCAACTATAATAAGAACTAGAAGGGCTGGTCCACCCACAGGGTTGACTCAGATCCAATAAATAACTGTAGGGGCAGGCCCATCATGTGCAGTAGAGGCCCAGGTGAATCCTTCAAGCATTCCCAGCATACAATACAACTGTCAATAGGCTAAAACTGACACAAAATATTCCCCCAAAGTATCTATACATAAATCTGTATCATCTGTATCTATGGCTAATCACTGTGTGTGCTGCTGCTAAGTCGCTTCAGTCCGACTCTGTGCGACCCCATAGACGGCAGCCCACCAGGCTCCCCTGTCCCTGGGATTCTCCAGGCAAGAACACTGGAGTGGGTTGTCATTTCCTTCTCCAATGCGTGAAAGTGAAAAGTGAAAGTGAAGTCGCTCAGTCGTGTCTGACTCTAAGTGACCCCATGAACTGCAGCCTACCAGGCTCCTCCGCCCAGGGGATTTTCCAGGCAAGAGGACTGGAGTAGGGTGCCATTGCCTTCTCTGTGCACACATGCAAATATCATCAGTTCAGTTGAGTTTAGTCATTCAGTTCAGTTTAGTCATTCAGTCATGTCCAACTCTTTGCTACTCCATGGACTGCATGGCTTACCTGTCCATCACCAACTCCCGGAGCTTGCTCATACTCATGTCCATTGAGTCAGTGATGCCAGCCAACCATATCTTCCTGTGTCATCCCCTTATCCTCCCGACTTCAATCTTTGCCAGCATCAGGGTCTTTTCCAATGAGATAGCTCTTTTTGCTTCAGGTGGCCAAAGTATTGGAGTTTCAGCTTCAGCATCAGTCCTTCCAATGAATATTTAGGACTAATTTCCTTTAGGATGGACTGGTTTGATCTCTTTGCTGTCCAAGGGTCTCTCAAGAGTCTTCTCTAACACCACAGTTCAAAAGCATCAATTCTTCGGCAAATAACATTACCTAAAATCTTTAACATTTTTGCCTTGATAAAATGAAATATTTTAAAATTTTCCCTACCTTCAGTCCAAGCTCTCACACATATCTCTATTGAGATGACTCAAGAAATCAGAAATCCAATGATGCCATATATATTTTACATTCTGGCTCTTTCTTTCATGAGCCCTAAGCCTTAATACTACCAAAATAATGTATTGTGCCATGGTTTCTCACATTTCTAAGTCATAGCAAATTCTTTAATTCTATTGTCATGGAAAACTGTACATTAAATTTTCAGAAAGCAATTCACATATCACCTCTGAGTTTTCCTCAGTAGTTACAAGCTGACTCTTTAATCTCCAGGCTCCTCCATCCATTGGATTTTCCAGGCAGGAGTACTAGAGTGGGGTGCCATTGCCTTCTCCGATTTAGTATATACCTCTTATCAAATATGATTTGCATTGTTGCTTTTATGTCTCTCTCAACAATTAGACATTGAACCATCTGACAAAAGAGCATAAATGCTTTCTTTTTGTATTCCATAATTTCTTCCCTTTCCTCCATACATGTATTATGCAGTAGATTCCCCCCAAATACTAACTGATTAATCAATAGCATTCATATAAAATGAGAGTTTTTTTCTTAAAAAAATAGTTTCTTCCTTTTGCATTGGCATCTATTTCTTGTTATCTTTAATCCTGTGAATGATGAAACCAATAATTCAACAAATGTTTATTTAATATCAGCAATGTACCAAACCATATTTTTACTAGACTAAGAATATTATATAATGCTATTTCCAAAGATGAACTCTAGGTTCTTACTGTGATTTGCTTAATTAGGACATACAGCTCTCCTCAAAAATCTTGTCTACTTATTTTGGAAAGACCCCAGAGATGTGTCACACAGGCTATATATGTTAACAGTATTCTATAATCTTCCCCTCTGACCTTTCCTTGTTAGTGTTGGCTGTTCTTAAAGCCACTTACAAGTGGCATATCACACCTGCTATTTTGGCCAACATTCCCAGAGACAGTTTTGAGTCTGAGTCAAAAGATTTTTCTACAGTGTTCCTAAAGGTGGAAATTCCAAAATTCATTGGCATTAGGTACAAATTGCTTTTTAAACATAAATATGGAAAATACTCTTGTCCATGCTCAGTACTTTGTTTCGTTATTGTATTCATTCCCCAGGGCAACTGCAACAAAGTACCACAAACTGAGTGGCTTAAAACAATATACATTTATTTTCTCATGACTCTGGAGGCCAAAAGTATGAAATCAAGGTGTTGGCAGGTCATAGCCCTTTCAAAGGCTCTAAGAAAGAATCCCTCCTTGCTTCTTCTGCATCTGGTGTTGTGGGATTCTTGGCATTCCTTGGCTGACAGGCATCACTCTGATAGCTGCATTCATCTTTACATGGTCTTCTCTGTGTGGCTGTGTCTCTGTGTCCGATTTTCCATCTTCTTATAAAGATGACAGCCATACTGAAACGAGAGCCCATTCTAATCCAGCATGATCTCGTTTTAACTTTATCACATGTGGATCTGCAAAAATTCTATTACAAAATGTCACAGGCTCCTGTGGGCATACATTTTGGGGGACACTATTCAACCCACTGCACACTTACCCAGACTCTAAAATTACAACCAGGGTGCTTGTCCAAGCCTGAATTTTAGAGTGGCTTGTGATACATCTTTCTATTTCATTCCTCAAACTCTTTTCCAGTTCTATATGCCTGGGCCCTGACTAATTATCCCTTAGCCATTCTCAAAGATATATATTATTGTCCTGGATAGTTACAATGATAATAATTAATAGTAATGTTTTTCTTTTCCTGCAAATGGACATACCTACTCAGTATTCTCAGAATGGGATCCTAGTTAGATTAAAGTCGGCTACTATTTAGACTAATTTCTGAGAATTAAAAGGTAAATAATATATAATCCCTGTCCTCAATGGATACATAGTCTAGTAGGGTAGGCAGAGTGTTATAAGTGTTATGTGATAAACACTGTAATAGAGAAGTCTCAGAATGCTCCATGAGCCTACGGTGAGGTATGTAAGTCTGTCCAGTCTAATTCTGTGCTGGCTTGGTCAAAAAACAGGCCAGAGAGATTATACAAGGACTACACCTTGAAGATACAAGGCAGGTAAAATTTACCATGTAGGCAAGGAAAATTTAGTAAGGATTTTGAAAAAGAAACAATGGAATTTTTTTTTTTTTGGTGTCTGAGAGACAAAGAAATACAATGTGAACATGGCCAGAGGAAGAGGGTAGATATTCAACAGACATAAAAGATGTTAGATGTCTAAAGAAGTCTAGTAGGAGTAGAGGTAAATGAAGGATAAGGATTTCAAAAGTATTTAGGAGGCACAGAATGTCAAAAAAAATGAAGATAAGGAATCATCTCAGTAAAACTCCCAGATTTCAGCTTCAGGCTCTTATTGACATGATAAAACCACTCACTGGTACAGAAAATAAAGGCAGGAGCTAAATTGGAGAGGATGAAAAAGTTGGCTTAAAGCTCATCATTCAGAAAACGAAGATCATGGCATCCGGTCCCACCACTTCATGGGAAATAGATGGGGAAACAGTGGAAACAGTGTCAGAATTTATTTTTCTGGGCTCCAAAATCACTACAGATGGTGACTGCAGCCATGAAATTAAAAGACGCTTACTCCTTGAAAGGAAAGTTATGACCAACCTAGATAGCATATTCAAAAGCCGAGACATTACTTTGCCAACAAAGATTCGTCTAGTCAAGGCTGTGGTTTTTCCTGTGGTCATGTATGGATGTGAGAGTTGGACTGTGAAGAAGGCTGAGTGCTGAAGAATTGATGCTTTTGAACTGTGGTGTTGGAGAAGACTCTTGAGAGTCCCTTGGACTGCAAGGAGATCCAACCAGTCCATTCTGAAGGAGATCAGCCCTGGGATTTCTTTGGAAGGAATGATGCTAAAGCTGAAACTCCAGTTACTTTGGCCACCTCATGAGAAGAGTTGACTCATTGGAAAAGACTCTGATGCTGGGAGGGATTGGGGGCAGGAGGAGAAGGGGACGAC
Source organism: Bos indicus x Bos taurus (assembly GCF_003369695.1). Classification (NCBI taxonomy): domain Eukaryota; kingdom Metazoa; phylum Chordata; class Mammalia; order Artiodactyla; family Bovidae; genus Bos; species Bos indicus x Bos taurus. Next base: position 99,786,915 of record NC_040077.1, on the reverse strand, counting down.
AGAGGATGAGATGGCTGGATGGCATCACTGACTCGATGGACGTGAGTCTGGGTGAACTCCGGGAGCTGGTGATGGACAGGGAGGCCTGGCGTGCTGTGATTCATGGGGTTGCAAAGAGTCGGACACGACTGAGCAACTGATCTGCTCTGATCTGATCTGATGACTACAGCTTATTGCTGTATCTTCAGGTTTAATTCCAACCCTAAACACAACCCAGTAATCTCATTTAAGTGATACTCTAACAACTTTCAACTCTCTTATGTCAATGAAAATAGATTGTTTTGAAAACGGTTTTAATTTGGCAGCTCCATTAGTTTCCCATGGCTGTTAAAACAAAGAGTCACAACTTGGTGGCTTAAAAACAAAAGATGTTCCCTCATAGTTCTGGAGGCCTCAGGACCAAATTGAGGTGTCACAGCCTCTAGAGGAAAATCCTTTCTTGTGAGAGAATTCCAGCATCCAGTACCCCATGTGTTCCCTGGCTTATAGCTGCATAATTCCAATCTCTGCCTCTTCCTTTGCATGACTCTTTCCTCTATGTGTTTCAAATACTTCTCTGATTTTCTCTTTAGTGAGATACTTGTCTTTGGATTTAGGACCTACCTGGGTTATCCAGGATGACCTCATCTTGACATCCTTAATTTAATCACATCTGCAAACCTTTCCAACTTAAGTCATATTCACAGGTCCTGGGCAGACATACTCTTTGGGGAAGCCACCCTCACCACAGCACAATAGCTACAATGAATTTATATGTGTGTGTGTGTGTGTATGTGTGTGTGTGTGTATTGTTATTATTTTGACAAGCCTGTAACTACAATTTCTACTCAGGAAAACTTTTAAGTTTTTGTTTCATAGATACTCGCAAACAAATCTCTCAAGAGAACCATGGTCAATATAGACCTACTCATGTGAGCTGGATCCCCAAGGGATAAGACAAATGCCATGTCAAGCATGGATCTTATTCCCTAAGAGAGTGGGACCAGCTGCTGATTTACGTGATTGTGATTGATTGACTGAATAGATGCATTCTTTGGATCAATAACAGATCTTTGAAAGCTGTCAGTTTCCTAAATTTCTCTTGGGAAATGATTCGCACTCTTGACAACTTTAAAGTAATGTTCACCCCTTATGAGATAGCTAATATTATAGATGGCACTAAATATACTCCTATGATACCAATCCAATTTAGCCAGCAGAATCTATGAGCCTGTTAATCATGAATAGAGTACAGCGTTGTGAATTGTTAAAATTAATGAAGCCACTGCCTTTTCACTTTTGTCTTTGTAACTACAGTGATAGCATGTGTAGGGCTTTCTAAATTTTCATATTCATGTATTTAGTCATTCAACAAACCTGAATTAAACACCTACTGTGAGCTCCTCAAAAGATGAAAAACATTTTATCCATTTTCATAACCTCAGAGCCTACTCTAGTGGAAATAAGAACACACTTGACCAATGAATATCGCTTCAGTGAAAAAATAAATCTTGCCTATGTAATGGGGGAAACCAAAATAAATGACAGTCAACTCAAGGTGCTCCTGTTAGCATAACTTTTCATGTATCACAATTTCCTTTTTGTAACTTTTCAAAGACTTTCCAGGAACTGGCAGAACAAAGCAATGCTAATTAAAGAATAAATAAATGCAATTAAATGTACTACTGTTTTCATTTATGCAGTTGTAAAAATGCAATTCAATAAGATAACTCAAATATCTTGCAAACATGAAAATATTAACTTGAGAAGTTTTCAAAGATAAGAGATGAATGTTTATGTTTGTTATATATTTATTTATTCATCTATCTATTCATTAATCAAATATTTTCTGACTTTCCAGTGTATATAAGGCCCTTTGCTAGTAGTCCTGGTTATGACTGTTCTGTGGAATAATTTGTATTTTTTGAAATAATGGCATTTTTCTTGATTAAGAAAAGCTTTTGGCTTAGTTTAATAATAACATTTAAATTAAAAAGAAAACTTGGGAGTGTTGTCTAATTATTCTTAATATCAGATAACTACAAAATTGGTCAAGGGGCTATTTTTAGCAACTATGTCCTTTATTGATATCTTTATCTGGGTGACTTCAAATTATCACAGATGTAAATATGAAATTGATTTGTTTACAATTGGGTAGTGCTTAGAGATTAGGTAAGTATAAATTATGACTATGAAAAATATTAATTTTAACAAGATTTCTCTGCATTCCCAATAATGTATTAATTAACAAATTGGGGAAATATTTCTAGAAACAAGAAATATGGGATGATTAGAACTAAATGTTTTTTCTAATGCAGGAGATTAATCTCTCTATTGATTAAAAACAAGACTAAAATTGATATTGGGGTATTTCTTTGATATGCAATTATATTCAGTTATGAATTTTAAGAATGTTGTTTACCATAAGAATTGAGAGTATACAGTCATTTTATAATATTGTAGTGAACAATAAGGTAAACATTAAAGAACACATAAATTAATATTATTTTGATGTTTTGGGTAGTTTTAAGATAGGATAATATATAGTAATGTGTTTCTGATTGAATTTTAAAAGATTATTTTTTATTTTGCAATCAGAAAAAAGGATCTGAATCCAGTAAAAGTAATTTAATAGATTTATTGCCGGTTCAACCACATTTTATTAACCTCTTCATATCAAGTCTTTAAGGATTGAATTATTTAATACAAATAGTACAATCAAACAGAGAGGGCAGTGGCACCCCACTCCAGTACTCTTGCCTGGAGAATCCTGTGGACAGAATCTGTGGACAGAGGAGCCTGGTAGGCTGTAGTCCATGGGGTCACTGAGGGTCGGATAGAGCTGGGAGACTTCACTTTCACTTTTCCCTTTCATGCATTGGAGAAGGAAATGGCAACCCATTCCAGTGTTCTTGCCTGGAGAATCCCAGGGGCAGGGGTGCCTGGTGGGCTGCCTTCTCTGGGGTCGCAGAGTCGGACACGACTGAAGTGACTTAGCAGTAGCAGCAGTATAATCAAACAGGGTCTAGTACATTAAGAATAATCAGTAAATGTTAGTTGCTTACTGCTTATTACCATTAACATTATTAGCATTAGCAGTTGCAGTAGGATAACCATATGTCAGCAAATTTGAAACCGTTTATTTCAAGTTGAATTATTATTTTAGATAATGAAATATGTGCTCATTAAACAGTGATTCAGTGCTTTCTTATCATCAGTTTTAGTGTCAATCCCAATGTGTACAAATGAGTAGATTAGGATTGATTAAATACAGCTTTACTTCAATGCATAAATTTGTAATAGAATTCTACTTTTCTCTTCTAAACTGACAAGGTACACAGGCCTAGAGACTATCACAAGATAGTTTTTGCTTTGCCAGTCAATCCAGAGAAATAGGATACCCTGAGCACAATATGAAACTTGGCACGTTGATGTTTCTAAGCCACAAACTACATGTCAGGGGCCACCCAGTGCTCTAAAAATCCATTCATTTCACTCTCTTCAGATATTTTTTTCTTTTAATTTTCTAGTTTAACTTGATATCTTTTGGCAGTGTCATGTCAAAATTTTGAAAATAATGTATGAAGATACTGAATCTCCCTAATAATTTTGGGTAACTTGGATTGTTTTTATAGGTATGTTTATAATAAGAACCATGCTATTTGAAATTAATATTGCTGCTAGATTGACTATAACTAGAAAGTAATTAACTACATGAACATCATTTCATATTTTAGAACTTGGAGGTGAAACTTAATTTGAGATTCATTAATTTAGAGTCTTTAAGAATTTAGCATTATATAAAGAAGAGGTATTTTGTAAAGAGATTTGTAGGTATAATCAATTGATACAGATAAATCTTTTAAAATGTATTTATATTCAAAATGTTCAATACTCTATTTCCTGGGATAAGGTATAGTTAGAAAGATTCTGGGATTTACAATCTTCTAAATACCTCAAAGCACTATTTTATTGCAATACATTCTGGTGCTATTCTCCATAGTGTCATTGATTAGGTGATAATTTTTGATCATTTATTTTAGAACTTGAATCTGTTTATAATGCTTGCACAGGTTTGTTTGTTTGTTTTTTTTAATCCCAAAGCAGTTCATAGTTTTATAGAAACACTTCTTTTCTATCTTAATGTGTAATTTTTTTAGGTTATCTTTAACATATGGCAACACATAAAAAATATATAAAATAAAATTTGGTGCAATAATCTATAAAACTTTCATGCTTCTTTTATGAGCTACATAATTTACTCTTAAATTAATCATGTATTATTACTATCTAATGAGGAAATATTTGAAACTTTATATGGTATTCCTGCCATAATTTTCATCTGCAAGCTTATGTATCTGTTGTTATCATGGTTTGGAACATTCTCCTCCAATTCATTGCCTGAGTAATTTGTACTCAGCTTAGTTGTCACCACATCTAGGAAGCCTCCCGTGATTCACCAATACAACTGTATGTATTTCCCCATGCTTTTCTGCTATTACAGATATTATATCACATTCTAATTTCCTTTTACAGTCCTTGACCATACAGATTCTGTCTTATAACTCATGCCTAGAGCTTTGAATGTCCAATAAATATGTTTCAAGTGTTGAATTGTTTTAGTACCCAGTTCTCTATTACTGTGATCTCAAATATGGTACTTTAGATGTTCCAGGTCTGCCCTCTGGAGGTCATGGTTACAAGGTCTCAAATTCTGCTTTATAACTAACTCCAGGTACCAGGATGAATTTGACTCAGATGTTCAAAAGAATTTCATCCTTTGCAATTTTTATTTTTAATTTTGAACTAAAAGAATAATACATGTTTTTGACACGTGTGTGTGATTTATTTATGCAGTCAAATGAAATAAATTCCTCTGTAGCTGATAGTTTAATATGTACCTATGGAGATTAATCGGAGAAGGCAATGGCACCCCACTCCAGTACTCCTGCCTGGAAAATCCCATGGACGGAGGAGCCTGGTAGGCTGCAGTTCATGGGGTCGCTGAGGGTCAGACATGACCGAGCAACTTCACTTTCACTTTTCACTTTCATGCATTGGAGACGGAAATGGCAACCCACTCCAGTGTTCTTGCCTGGAGAATCCCAGGGATGGGGGAGCCTGGTGGGCTGCCGTCTGTGGGGTCACACAGAGTCAGACACGACTGAAGTGACTTAGCAGCAGCAGCATGGAGATTAATTCAGTCATAGAGGAGATTTTGAGATAGAGAACATTAAAGAATCAACAACAAGGCAATATGCAAATGAAACACTAAATAAGAACCTATGAGAAATAGGGAACAGGATTATTAGTGAAAAGATATTCCATACTCCTACTTTACTGAAATAAGTAAAAGTAAATGTGAATTTGGGTTAAATAATTCAACCTTAAGAAAAAAAAAATTATATTTGTATGTGTGTGTGTATATATATATGTATATAAAATATCAATTGGATTCAAAAAATAATGGTCTTAGAATAAAGTCAAATTTTGATACATATTTTGGAGGGTTTAGTAGCATTCAAGAAAATATTATATGATTCACAACTTTCTGGAGTGTGCTAAGTAAAAGGCTTTTCCTCAGCTATTTCCCCTATGACTCATTTGGTTGGCTAGGACAGGTGTTAGAAATTTATCTCAAAAGTTTCATATTGCTTTCTTTTTAATCAAATGCCAGATAATGGAAATCTCAAAGTCTTGGGATAAATCAGTCACGTTTTAAAAATTTAAAAAGAAATTGTAGAAGACTAACCTGGAAATCGTTCCATAGAACTGAGTTGGCAGGTTTATTGAAAACCAAACTGGCAGGAATAGGGAATCGTTTAAAGATGAGAGAGAATTTTATGGCTCGAGATAAAGAACTTCAAACGTCAATAGGAGTCAGAATACATAGGATGTGTAGTGTGGTTCAAGCTGTGTATTTATTCCAGAGGAGGCAAAAATGAGATTTATTTCTAGAATTTTATGAGTATATTATTTTGTGGTGTTTTTTTTTTTTTTTTTGGCTGCACCAGGTCTTGGTTGCATCGTGCAGAATCCCTGTTGCTGTGTGCGGGATCTTTAATTGTGGCATGGGGGATCTTGTTTCCTGTCCAGGGAATCAAACCCAGGCTCCCTGCATCGGGGGCATGAAGTCTTAGCCACTGGATCACCAGGGAACTCCCTGGGTGGTGTACTTTTACAAGTGTGACCACAACTTGAGTAATAAGAAATCAGTTTGGTAAACCCAAATACTGCCTGAAAGGTGAAGATTCAGTCCGCTGTCTATGAAAGTATAGCAAATGTGAACAGTTTCCCTTTAATATCCTTTTTAAACTCTGCAAATATCTCTTTGTTGTATACTTTCCATTTTCCAAAGTGTGTATTTACTGTAATAATACTACTACTACAGTTCGTTTGTATCTGGATTGTGAAGCAATATGATGAATAAAATTTACCACTGGTAGTCATAAGACTAGTATAAGTTAACATTTATCAAGCACTTTACAGAAGACCTACAGAACATCACTGGAGAAGGCAATGGCAACCCACTCCAGTACTCTTGCCTGGAAAATCCCATGGACGGAGGGGCCTGGTGGGCTGCAGTCCATGGGGTCGAGAAGAGTCAGACACGACTGAGCGACTTCACTTTCACTTTTCAGTTTCATGCATTGGAGAAGGAAATGGCAACCCACTCCAGTGTTTTTGCCTGGAGAGTCCCAGGGGCAGGGATACCTGGTGGGCTGCCGTCTCCGGGGTCGCACAGAGTCGGACACAACTGAAGTGACTTAGCAGCAGTAGCAGCAGCACAGAACATCACTACCTGCTTTTCACAGATCATCTCATTTAATTTTCACAGTAACCCTAAGATATAGTTTATCATCATCATTTACATTGAGGGAAATGAGGTTCAGAGACTGTGTACAACCTACCAGTTACCTGGCCAGTGAATAGTGGAAATGGAATAAGAATCCTAGTCTTTTTTGGCCCTGAAACCTGTATATTGAACCCATCTGCCCTATTGTGAGGGCTCTGGGGCTGGGCTGTGCAAGAGGAAAGTTAATCTTCTGATCTCTCACATTCAGTACTTTGAGTGTATAAGACTAATTGTTTATCTTTGTAATTTGTGACTGTTCTTTCTATATTTGTGGTTATTCTGATGCTAATTTGACTTGATTTGACAAAAATTGACCTAGATGTAGCAAAAGATACCTCCCTCTTTCTTGGCTACATCTTCCTTTAGCTCCTCTGATAGAATTGTACACCTAGAAACAAAGTAAGAGGAATAAGAAAAAAGTATCATAAATATGCTGAACATTATGGTTCGTTGATTCTAATGTTCTTATTCATCATGAATTATGCCTGAATTAAAAATATAAAGACAATAAAATACTTACCAGTCACTGTTCACCAATGAACCAAGAATTTAAGTATCTGTTTGCTGAGATTTAAGCAATTTGATAGAAGCAAGATATGTATTTAGTCATTACCGGTTTTCATAGAATAATAGTAATTAAATAGGCATGCTTGGATTGAATTTTAAAGTGAAAAAATTACAATGTCAATGGTACCTTGAATTTTTTACCTTTAAGTTTTTGGATCATTTCAGCTAAATTTCATTGCATCCCTTGAACATTTTTATGTAACAGGATTTGGAATTCTTTGATACATGATTCTAATTAATCTCTTTTTATAGGATTACAGTTCTCCTAGCTAAAAAAAATTAAAAAAAAATAGAAATGATATCTTTATTTATTCTTCCCTGCCTTTTCACTATCCCTTTAACCTACATTCAATTATTTACGTTCAAAAATATGTTACCTTTTAATGTCTTTCCCCCTTCACATTCTTGTTCTTACTGGTCTTTTCATGCATCTTTGTGCTTATGCCTGCATGCCTGTGTTGATTTGTAAACTGTCTCTTTTTTCCTGTACACATATCCTGAATGTCATGATTTCATTGTTCCTGAAATTACTGTTTTGGATGTCTATCCCCTCCTCCAATCCCTGCGCTGATTTGTCATAAATAGCATGATGATAAAGCCCAGCTTTATTTAGGGTGATATTTATCCAAAGTTCTCTGCAGTCCATCTCAGATCTACTTCTCCAGCTCTAGGATCTGATGATATTTTATGGTTGAATTCCATGACTTACATTTTTCTTTTAGTTAAAAGTTTTCTAGGCTTGTGATTCTGATTATTTTTTAAATAACAATGACTTGTGAATGCACATGATCAAAAATTATCAATTTCATAAACCTAATACATTTTTATAAAAATATTTTATTCCATGGACAGAGGAGCATGGCAGGGGTTGGAAAGAGTCACACACAACTGAGCACATGCAGTGAAGAAACCTCTGAAGAAACCTCTTGTACTAATCCCTGTTCCTTATAGCAACTGGTGCATGCTGTAGCAACCTTGAACCTATGCTTTCTCCTGTGTGCATTGTAGGTTCTGGCTCCTTTGGTCTCTTACTAGAGTTGATTCCATCTGCTTTCTAGTTTCTAGAAACGTTTGGTATTTTTGCTTTGCCAATATCAGTCTTATCTTAGATTTATGTATTTATCTCAGCATATTTTTTTTGTCATGTAATGCGAGCTGTAAGTGGGACAAAGAAGACCAACCATTGTGCTATTCTAATTCTCTTGATATAGCATTATTCATGATCACATTTACTTTCTTTCACTACCAATAAGATAACAGTCAAATCTGTGCATTGTCTTAGAAATGATGTATGTTGCTGCTGCTGCTGCTGCTAAGTCGCTCAGTCGTGTCCGACTCTGTGCGACCCTATAGACGGCAGCCCACCAGGCTCCCCCGTCCCTGGATTCTCCAGGCAAGAACACTGGAGTGGGTTGCCATTTATAACTGATACCAAAATTATGTGTCAAATTTCAAGATATTATACTACCAAGTTAGAGGAGCTTCCCTGGTGGCTCAGACAGTAAAGAACCTGCCTGCAATGCAGGAGACCTGTGTTCTCTCTCTGGACTGGGAAGATCCTCTGGAGAAGAAAATGGCAAACCATTCCAGTATTCTTGCCTGAAGAATTCCATGGAAAGAGGAGCCTGATGGGCTACAGTCTGTGGGGTTGCATAGAGTTAGACACAACTGAACGACTTACACTTTCACAGTCATGCAATGTTTATTGGTCATATACTGCAAACATGAGGCTGAAATTCCCCTGTTTACTTCTTTAGTGGAACTTTTAAATATGTTTCTTTCTGAGTCTGGATATTTAGAGAGTCTGTTGCCTCCTAACATATCGCTAATTCTTGAATGAAGCAGTTTGTACATATTAGTTTGAATGCTTCATAAAGTTTCTTTCATAAAAACAACAAAAAGATGCTATTTAATCTTGTCGTTTTTTTCTTGCCATCGCTTTGGAGTTTTATTCTGCTGGGCTAAGATCTGTCAGTGAAGGATAAACAAATCACTTTTTTTTTTAATGTGGTTCTCATTTAAACCTCACTGTACATAACACATCTTCCTGTGGTAATGAGCTGTTAAGGATTGCACTAATAGCAGTTTAGTAGCTGCGGCTAAGGATTTCCCTACCACTAAATACAGTTTTCTTGGCTATTAGGCAGAAATCCTTGCATAGCTTCTTGGCACAAGTGGCACTGATTAATGGCCATGAAAAATAAATATTGTTCTCAGGGAATTAACATAACAACCTCTGAAAAAATTCAACTCTAAGGCAAAAAATTAAGATTATGATATATTTGGGAGGATATAGTAATCTCAGGAGATAAAGAAATAGTTAGGAATTAGGGGTGCATCCTATTTCTATGAAGTGAAGCAGACTTCCTTTCCTTCAACAACTACTACCATATCTAAAATTTAAAATAATAGGCTAATAGCCTAAGCAACTGTTGCTTATAGAAATAAGTGAGTTACTTTTTAAATCTAATAGATATCATAATAGATATTTAAATTGATATTCAGAAAACTAAATTTTTAAAACCAAAGTTATATGTTAAACATATTTAATGTTAAAAAAATAATAAGCCATCTTTGAAGTTTATGCAATTGAAATAATGTTTCTTTTCTACCAAAACACAATATAAAAATGAGAGATGCAAAAAATTCTCTCTGCCTTCAGTGTAAATTGCTGCTCAGTGTTGGATACAGTTTTTCCGTTACATTTAGAACACACGTGCAGTTTTTGTTTTTTTGTTCAGCATTAATCATGCTTGATACTTATCTCCTTGTAGTTTTACATAACTCAGTTTATGTTATAAGATACATATGCATATGTAATTCTATCTATTTATAGATTTCGGTAGGTTTTTTTGTTTTTCTGATCTTGTTGGCCGTATTGTCATGAATGTATAAACTATTCTTAATTTAGAATTTAAATTGATTTAAAATTTTGCTTTAGAAATGTTCTTCATGTTCCTATCTTAAATGGTAATATTCATTCCTCTTGATCACAGACTCTTAATTTAGAAGGAATTTTGATTCTGACAATGTTATTTGCCATGATGTGTTTACTAAGGAAGGAAAATATAATTTCTCCTTCTTTCTTTCAAATCTCTACCTGGCCTTCATTGTTTTTACTACAAGACCCACTTCTTTGACTATCAGTAGCAGAAATCTGCTGAGGTAGTAGCTGATTAAGATTGCAAAAATAACCCTGAGCCTTGAGAATATTCATCCGGCACAGAAAAATTGTACGATTTTTAGCTCTTTAAATTTCCTTTTTTTTTTTTAATTTTATTTTATTTTTTAACTTTACAATATCGTATTGGTTTTGCCATATATCAACATGAATCCGCCACAGGTATGCATGTGTTCCCCATCCTGAACCCTCCTCCCTTCTCCCTCCCCACACCATCCTGCTGGGTCGTCCCAGTGCACCAGCCCCAAGCATCCAGTATCGTGCATCGAACTTAGACTGGCAACTCATTTCATATATGGTATTATACATGTTTCAATGCCATTCTCCCAAATCATCCCGCCCTCTCCCTCCCCGACAGAGTCCAAAAGACTGTTCTATACATCAATGTCCCTTTTGCTGTCTCGTATACAGGGTTATTGTTACCATCTTTCTAAATTCCATATATATGCATTAGTATACTGTATTGGTGTTTTTCTTTCTGGTTTACTTCACTCTGTATAATAGGCTCCAGTTTCATCCACCTCATTAGAACTGATTCAAATGTACTCTTTTTAATGGCTGAGTAATACTCCATTGTGTATATGTACCACTTTCTTATCCATTCATCTGCTGATGGACATCTACGTTGCTTCTGTGTCCTGGCTATTATAAACAGTGCTGTGATAAACATTGGGGTACATGTGTCTCTTTCAATTCTGGTTTCCTCGGTGTATATGCCCAGCAGTGGGATTGCTGGGTCATAAGGCAGTTCTATTTCCAGTTTTTTAAGGAATCTCCACACTGTTCTCCATAGTAGCTGTACTAGTTTGCATTCCCACCAACAGTGTAAGAGGGTTCCCTTTTCTCCACACCCTCTCCAGCATTTATTGCTTGTAGACTTTTGGATCGCAGCCAATCTGACTGGTGTGAAATGGTACCTCATAGTGGTCTTGATTTGCATTTCTCTGATAATGAGTGATGTTGAGCATCTTTTCATGTGTTTGTAGCCATCTGTATGTCTTCTTTGGAGAAATGTCTATTTAGTTCTTTGGCCCATTTTTTGATTGGGTCATTATTTTTCTGGAATTGAGCTGTAGGAGTTGCTTGTATTTTTTGAGATTAGTTGTTTGTCAGTTGCTTCATTTGCTATTATTTTCTCCCGTTCTGAAGGCTGTCTTTTCACCTTGCTTATAGTTTCCTTTGTTGTGCAGAAGCTTTTAAGTTTAATTAGGTCCCATTTGTTTATTTTTGCTTTTATTTATTTATTTTTTCTTATTTTTTTTCCACTTTCTTTTTTTTTAATTTTATTTTATTTTTAAACTTTACATAATTGTATTAGTTTTGCCAAATATCAAAATGAATCCATCACAGGTATACATGTGCTCCCCATCCTGAACCCTCCTCCCTCCTCCCTCCCCATACCATCCCTCTGGGTCGTCCCAGTGCACCAGCCCCAAGCATCCAGTATGGTGCATCGAACCTGGACTGGCATCTCGTTTCATACATGATATTTTACATGTTTCAATGCCATTCTCCCAAATCTTCCCACCCTCTCCCTCTCCCACAGAGTCCATAAGACTGTTCCATACATCAGTGTCTCTTTTGCTTTCTCATACACAGGGTTATTGTTATCATCTTTCTAAATTCCTGGGAGGTGGGTCGTAGAGGATCCTGCTGTGATGTATGTCGGAGAGTGTTTTGCTTATGTTATCTTCTAGGAGTTTTATAGTTTCTGGTCTTATGTTTAGATCTTTAATCCATTTTGAGTTTATTTTTGTGTATGGTGTTAGAAATTTCTAACGACAATAATTTGGAGATGGACATTTAAATTAACATCACTGTAATAATTCCTGGTTGATATGGTATGAAGATTAATCTTAGAACTCAAATATTGTCAAAGAAAACATTAACTGATATCAAACAATGTCTGATACTTTTCTTCTGAAATGAAAGATAAATGATATTAATTTTATTTATTTTAAAGAGTGAAGTTACAAAATATTCTTTCTTTAGAAAAACAATGTCTAAGACTAGAAACTGTAACAATATTTTTAAAGGAATTATTAAATCCCTCAAATGTTCTATTAATTGTTACTATAATATAACTAGAAGGGCTTCCCAGGTAGTGCTAGTGGTAAAGAACATGCCTGCCAATACAGGAGACATAAGAGTTCAGTTCAGTTCAGTTGCTCAGTCATGTCAGACTCTTTGTGACCCCATGGACTGCAGCACACGAGGCCTCCGAGTCCATCACAAGCTCCTGGAGTTTACTCAAACACATGTCCATTGAGTCAAGGATGCCATCCAGCCATCTCATCTTGTGTTGTCCCCTTCTCCTCCTGCCTTCAATCTTTCCCAGCATCAGGGTCTTTTCCAATGAGTCAGCTCTTTGCATCAGGTAGCCAAAGTATTGGAGTTTCAGCTTCAACATCAGTCCTTCCAATAAACAGTCAGGACTGATTTCCTTTAGAATGGACTGGATAGATATCCTTGCAGTCCAAGAGACTCTCAAGAGTCTTCTCCAACACCACAATTCAAAAGCATCAATTCTTTGGCGCTCAGCTTTCTTTATGGTCCAACTCTCACATCCATACATGACTACTGGAAAAGCCATAGCTTTGACTAGATGGACCTTTGTTGGCAAAGTAATGTCTCTGCTTTTTACTATGCTGTCTAGTTGGTTATAACTTTTCTTCCAAGGAGCAAGCATCTTTTAATTTCATGACTGCAATCACCATCTTCAGTGATTTTGGAGCCCAAAAGAAATAAAGAAATAAACTGTCACAGTTTCCACTGTTTCCCCATCTATTTGCCATGAAATGATAGTACCAGAGTCCATGATCTTAGTTTTCTTTTTTTTTTTTTAATTTTATTTTATTTTTAAACTTTACATAATTGTATTAGTTTTGCCAAATATCAAAATGAATCCACCACAGGTATACATGTGTTCCCCATCCTGAACCCTCTTCCCTCCTCCCTCCCCATACCATCCCTCTGGGTCGTCCCAGTGCACTAGCCCCAAGCATCCAGTATGGTGCATCGAACCTGGACTGGCATCTCGTTTCATACATGATATTTTACATGTTTCAATGCTATTCTCCCAAATCTTCCCACCCTCTCCCTCTCCCTCAGAGTCCATAAGACTGTTCTATACATCAGTGTCTCTTTTGCTGTCTCGTACACAGGGTTATTGTTACCATCTTTCTAAATTCCATATATATGCATTAGTATACTGTATTGGTGTTTTTCCTTCTGGCTTACTTCACTCTGTATAATAGGCTCCAGTTTCATCCACCTCATTAGAACTGATTCAAATGTATTATTTTTAATGGCTGAGTAATACTTCATTGTGTATATGTACCACAGCTTTCTTATCCATTCATCTGCTGATGGACATCTAGGTTGCTTCCATGTCCTGGCTATTATAAACAGTGCTGTGATGAACATTGGGGTACACGTGTCTCTTTCCCTTCTGGTTTCCTCAGTGTGTATGCCCAGCAGTGGGACTGCTGGATCGTAAGGCAGTTCTATTTCCAGTTTTTTAAGGAATCTCCACACTGTTCTCCATAGTGGCTGTACTAGTTTGCATTCCCACCAACAGTGTAAGAGGGTTCCCTTTTCTCCACACCCTCTCCAGCATTTATTATTTGTAGACTTTTGGATCTCAGCCATTCTGACTGGTGTGAGATGGTACCTCATAGTGGTTTTGATTTGCATTTCTCTGATAATGAGTGATGTTGAGCATCTTTTCATGTGTTTGTTAGCCATCTGTATGTCTTCTTTGGAGAAATGTCTATTTAGTTCTTTGGCCCATTTTTTGATTGGGTCATTTATTTTTCTGGAGTTGAGCTGGAGGAGTTGCTTGTATATTTTTGAGATTAGTTGTTTGTCAGTTGCTTCATTTGCTATTATTTTCTCCCATTCTGAAGGCTGTCTTTTCACCTTGCTAATAGTTTCCTTTGATGTGCAGAAGCTTTTAAGGTTAATTAGGTGATCTTAGTTTTCTGAAGGTTGAGTTTTAAGCCACTTTTTCACAAATCCCTTACAGCTAGACAGTGGAAGTGACAAATAGATTCAAGGAATTAGGTATGATAGAGTGCCTGAAGAACTATGGGCAGAGATTTATGATATTGTACAGGAGGCAGTGATCAAGATAATCCCCCCCAAAAAAATGCAAAAAGGCAAAATGGTTGACTAAGGAGACGTTACAAACAGCTATGAAGAGAAGTGAAAAGCAAAGAAGAAAGGGAAAAATACACCCATTTGAATGCAGAGTTCCAAAGAATAATTGAAAGATTTATGTTAGTTTAATTAAAATAAATATGCACTACAAAATACAAATAATTTATAAAGGGATATGACTCAAAAGCAAAGACATTACTTTGCCAACAAAGGTTCATCTAGTAAAGGCTATGGTTTTTCCTGTGTCATGTATGGATGTGAGAGTTGGACTGTGAAGAAGGCTGAGTACCGAAGAATCGATGCTTTTGAACTGTGGTGTTGGAGAAGACTCTTGAGAGTCCCTTGGACTGCAAGGAGATCCAACCAGTCCATTCTGAAGGAGATCAGCCCTGGATTTCTTTGGAAGGACTGATGCTAAAGCTGAAAGTCCAGTATTTTGGCCACCTCATGGGAAGAGTTGACTCATTGGAAAAGACTCTGATGCTGGGAGGGATTGGGGGCAAGAGGAGAAGGGGACGACAGAGGATGAGATGGCTGGATGGCATCACTGACTCAATGGACGTGAGTCTGAGTGAACTCTGGGAGTTGGTGATGGACAGGGAGGCCTGGCGTGCTGTGATTCATGGGGTCTCAAAGAGTCAGACAGGACTGAGCAACTGATCTGATCTGATCTGATGACTAAACATTTCCTTCATGAAAGAATTTTGTTAAATTCTTAAATATTAGGGCTTTTCTGGTGGCTCAGACTGTAAAGACTCTGCCTGAGATACTGGTGACCCAGGTTCAATTCCTGGGTTGGGAAGATCCCCTGGAGGAGGGCACGGCAACCCACTCCAGTATTCATGCCTGGAGAATCCCACAGAAGAAGGAGCCTGGAGGACTACCATCCATAGGCTTACAAAGAGTCAGGACTTAGCACGTATAGAATGCTTTCAGTTTCTAATGGGACTACTCTGGTTAAATATGTTATGGTGATATCTACAGGATAACGTATTTATGGGAATATGTTTATGGAAATATTTATGATATGCTTCAGTCCATGCGGTCACAAAGAGTCAGACATGATGAGCAGCTGGACAACAACAAACCCTGTAGGCATAACCAGCAAAATTAAGTAACTTATTATTATAAATATCTGCTATCGTTCATTCTTAAATCAGGAGGAAGGATAATCTAAAATTTTTGTTAAATGTTCTGTGCTCCCCAATATAGTAACATATTCTGTTATCAATAGTTACTAGATTAAAAAAAAAGAAGAAGCCAAATTTAACTCTATAAAAAGATAATGGAATCTTATATAGGAAAGACAAAGCAGTAAAATTCTCCCCAAAAAGGCCTACGTGATAAGATTATTTAAAATTATTTTTAGAATGTTAGGAAGAAATCATGACACTAATTAGTGTCTGCTTTGACAGTATCCTAAGTTAAAAATGAATGTTTTCTGTAGAGAGAACATATATATTAGGATAACTAGGCGAAGATCATATTGAATCTGGTGTACATTGTATAAACAATGTTGCTGCTAAGTCGCTCAGTCGTTCCTATAATAAAGCAGACCCAGGTTTGATCCCTTGGGCAGGAAGTTCCTCTGGAGAAGGAAATGGCAATCCACTCTAGTATTCCTGTCTGAAGAAGTCCATGGACAGAGAGCTGGGTGATCTACAGTCCATGGGGTCACTCATGGGATCACAGTCCAATGAGTCAGACAAGACTGAGTGGCTAACACTAAGGTACTATTCTCCTAGGACCTGATAACTTAAGTTGACCACTCTGGTTATCAATGTCTTTTTATATTCCTTCATTACTAATTTATTCTACAATATTTACTGAATCCCTAATGTATATATGCATCATCATGGGAGTATACGGTACAAAGTTGTTTCTCTTAACTCAGTCTTGCTGCTGCTGCTGCTGCTGCTGCTGCTAAGTCACTTCAGTCGTGTCCGACTCTGTGCGACTCCATAGACAGCAGCCCACCAGGTTCCTCTGTCCCTGGGATTCTCCAGGCAAGAACACTGGAGTGGGTTGCCATTTTCTTCTCCATAACTCAGTCTTAGGAGGTGTGAAAGCTTGCTGGGTAAAATCACATTGCAACTGAGATATAAAGGAATTGCACTTTATAAAGAGGGGCTGAAGGGGATGTGAAGAAATCTAGGGGATTAGCTATGATATCTGAGACTCGGGCAGGGCCTGTGGTAAGTACAACATGTTTAGGTAATGTTCAGGGCCTAGGGTAAATACAACCCATTTAGTAACTATCAGAAAGTCAGTATTTCTGCATAATTATAAGGTGTAATTTTTTTCAGTTTATTACATTTGTTTATTTCAAATGAGGTAATTGACAGAATAATCATGTCCAGTTATAATTATTGGAATCTAAGTAGTTTAATGACTCATCTTTGGTCATGAGTACTGTTCTTTGCAGTTATCTATAGTCTATTAACAGAACAGAAAGGAATCCATCCACTGTCATCTATCTTTCAGAGGACTGAAAATGGAAATAGTAGTTAGATTTTTCTGTTTATTTTGGCACCATTTTCCTGTTAGCAGACACAATGTATCTACCTCCACAATAGTTCACTCTATGCCATGCATATCAGTTTACCAGCCACTCCCATTAATCTCACATCACCCTTTAAAGATCATCATCTGTAGATAAGATTTAAGTCTTTTTGGTTATCTCTGGTAAGATATTCTTCTTTAGGAACTATCTGGATATACCCAAATTCTCTCATTTTCACCTTTCTGCCAAATAAATATAATGCAAAAAAAAAAAAAAAAGAACAAATTTTTATGTCTTTTCGAGACTTTAGACTTGAAATATTTCAGAGTGAATAACTCTTTTTACAAGCAGCATACCATTTTCAGAAATGAGGATACAAAGGCAAATGTGTTAAAACCAATGTTGAGGAGCTTGAATTTTAATTGTAAAGACAATTGGAAGCCACTGAGAGGTTTTAGGCAAATTTGGACTTAAGTATTAATGTAATCATCACAGTTCATTCAGATTTAGGTATATATTTAGAACTATCTCAGGTAGTTAACTCAGAATTTCCTGTAGCGAGCAGACAATTTGAATGAGAAATCAAACAATGGAACAAAAAAATGTATTTTACAAACTTAAACATTATTAAATAAAGCTAATTGCAAAGATTTTTATTCTGGTCTGACAGTAAGTTCCTAGGAAATAGCAAGAAATTAATGAATTGGTTTAAGAGGGTGTCTAAGGGAGATGATTCTGAATATTCCTCTTGGGGTTTCTATTCTGTGTTCCATGTACACTCTCTTGTCTGTTGGAATGACAGCTGTAGTCCATGAGAGCCTTTCATACTCACATCAGAGAACTGTCAGAATGTCAAGGTCTTGATAGCTTGACATTCAGTCATATTAGACTCTGCAGTTTTGGTTATCTGTGTTCATGCTTTTGTTCGCAACTTTATGGAATGTTAGGAATTTAGTGTATTCTTTGCAAAATGACCCCCATCTGTTTCCTAGGAATACTTTCACTGTTAATTATGCTGTTTTATTTTTTTGTTTGCTTTTTTGCTGTTGCTCACTCTGGTTGAATTCTATTCCTCTCTTCAGTGTGATGTTTAAGACTTCCTTTGGATTGTAGTTCGAGATAAACAGTTTTGTAGAATAACTCTTATGTCTAAAAGATGATAGCTTCTAAATGACAAATAATACGTACTTGTTCAGAATCATTGTTTGGGGAAAATTAGATATTATTTGGTGAAAGAATGTGAGAAAAAATGAATTCCAAAGATACTAGGAAGTTAAATATACAAATCAAATCCTATACATTCTATAAGAAAATATAGTTACACATTTAAACGTTTTCAGATAGTAAGAAATTTTTAAATATGAAAAGTATTAGATACAAGAAAATTGATATACATGACTATATAAAAATTTACAGTGATGTACCTGAAACATAAATATTATAACAACAATTGGAAGAATACTTCTAACAATTATAGAAAACAAAGTTTTATATTTTTAGTAACACAGCACACTGAATCTGAATGTTTTTCAAAGAAACACTGGTGTGCAAATAGATCTATTTCTCAGTGGGACCTCTTTTATTTTTTTGAAAAAATGATCTTAAACACCTTAATTAATCAAATCTGGCTGCCCTTATGTATTATATGGCCTTGAGGATAATGGAACGTATATATTATTTTGATAATCATATTTTATATTTCATTTGTATATTAGGAAAAGATATCTTTTCTAAGAAAAATTAATGGTGATCTTAGGAAGTCTTGGTTGATGACTTTGTTTGCTTCCCTCTCTTTCTTCCATCCCTTCCTTCTTTTCCTTCTGTCCTTTCTTCTTTATAAATCAGACTATTGGATGTTTTGGGTTTCACCTAAAACTTGCTTTCTGGAGCTAGCTCATCAGCACTGACAACTATTGTAGGTTCACCATATTTATTCACTGACATACAGTGGAACAGAGAAAGTGTATTTATTTAGTATTTGTTTTTTATTGATCCTATCTTCCTTTGAACACCCATCAACTAGGTTTTGGGTAAAAATTGTTGATTATTAGCTCAGTTTAAAAATTTTGATTGCCTTCTTGTCTGGTTTGGTTTATTAATTAAATTGGAATAAAGCAAACCATTCACATTAGATCATGCTTACTTTGGGACATGTAATGTCTTCATCTCTTTGCTCCACCACAGCTGGTGGTGTCTGATATATTGACTGAGGGAAATTTGCATGACCATAGAGTCAGAGTGAAGGGTGTATGCAGGGTCCATAGGATCCTCCAGATCCTCAACTCTCCCACCTTATAAAGTACGGAGTAGGGTGTCTGAGTCTGTAGGAATGTTGGATCAGATCTTGTCTTGAGGTGTGTAAGGATATTTTTCATTGATCTGTGCCTCTGATTGAAATTATGCATTTTTTCATTCCATATATTTCATACATACACATATGCACACATATATCAGTTCAGTTGCTCAGCCGCATCTGACTCTTTGGAGCCCCATGGACTGCAGCACACCAGGCTTCCTTGTCCATCACCAGCTCCCCAAGCTTGCTCAAACTCATGTCCATCAAGTCAGTGATGATATCCAACCATCTCATTCTCTGTCGTCCTCTTCTCCTCTTGCCTTCAATCTTTCCCTGCGTCAGGGTCTTTTCTAATGAGTCAGTTCTTTTTATCAGGTGGCCAAAGTATTGGAGCTTCAGCTTCAGCATCAGTCTTTCCAATGAATATTCAGGACTGATTCCCTTTAGGATTGGCATACATATATAGATTTTTTTTTTCCTGATTGGAAATCCCAGGCCCCTTTCATCTTTCTTGGCCTTTCATCTGTCACTGACTGACTGTGTACACCACTGGAATTTTGCAGCGTCCTCTTTAGTTCTGCGGCTCAGATGATTCATTGAAAACCTCTAAAGGTGTGTGCGTGTACAGAAGGAAGAAAGGGATGGTCACAATGTGGCTTTCTCAGTCTCTACTTCATGATCAGTGTAGGAAAACAATGTAATGTAAACTGGACCCTCTCCATATAGCTAGTCTGTCTATAATCCTTCTGTCCTCCTTACTTGCTAAGCTCCTGTGCATTATCATGCTTCCTTATTCTCCCCATGCCAACGAAGATGCTCCTTTTAGAGACTCAGCATAGCCTTTCCAGTTAATTCTCAGTTAAGTCAAGCCTGTCAATTTAATTTTCACTTTGCCATCCATTGTACTCCTCTCCAGCACAGATACTAACTCAGCTCAAGAACTAGAGAAGACATCTAGGCACCATGCATGTGTGTTCATGCTTCTCTCGAGTGCCTCTGATTTTCCCTTTTATCAAACTTAACTTTCCATTCATTTTGCTCTGTTCTCTTTGCTGTTCAGACTATGGGATAAAGCTTAATGGCCAATTAAATAATATTTTCTGTATCACGTGGAACAAAAGTAATTAAAGTTTTATGCAGCAGCCTTTCTCATTCAAGTTTGTTTCTAAGTCTGCTATCTGGCAAAAAACATCAGTATATATCTCCCTTCTTGAAGGAGTATGACTATTCATTTCAGAAGCAAGATAACATTTAAGGAGGGTATTTAAACACAGTGCTGTAATACTTAAGGATATACTATTCCTATTACTTTGCAATCTGTATGCACATCTTTAATCTTGCTGAACAAAGACATTTATTTTATCATTGTTTTGTTTTATGTGTATCTTAGGCCCCTCATCTCATTTATGTTTTAGAGTGGTTGTTGGTCAAATACAGTGGAAAAAAGAGTGTTTTAAAAATCATCTTAATTGCTGATTTTTTATTCATTCATCATCATCTGCAGTTGTATATTTTAATTTTTGCTTATGGTGTATACATTTATTGAATGTTCCATCTCCAGTTCTGAAACATTTTCTGGAACAGCCACAACAGAAACATTCAATAGACGTTGGTTGAGAAAATTTGGATGTGACATCTAACACAAAAGTCCTACTATATCAGCTATGGCCATCACTGGAACTAAATTTTAGTGACCTATTTTAAAATGGTATTGAGTGTTAACTATGTTTTGTTATATACTGACTTTTTAAACAATTAAAATTTCTGTATGCTAGAATTTGCATTTCAAATGAATTTTGTCTATTGAAGGTTTACTGTGTGATCAAAATACTATTGCTATTTAAAATATTTTTAGTATAATGTTAAGAACAATTTTTCAATCACATAAACCTGGATTTACTAACTTTTGATCTAACATTCCTATTGAGTCACTACCTCATTCTCATTAGTTACTTATGTTTCTGTCTTCTAAATTTTGCAACATCTTTCAGCTTCAAGAGGGGCTGGTCCAGGATACCATTGCATGTATCAGGCTGAACTTTCCGTTGAGCACCCAAGAAACAGAATGAGTAGCACTGTTATAAATATATTTGTAAGTGTCCCACCTGCTCCATTTTACATGGGTATAACTAGCTGAGTATATTAAATTTAACAAATTGCTAGATGTTGAATTTTTATAAATTGGGAACTGCCTGGATATTTTTTAAAAATATTATTATTGTTGCTGTTCTTGTTGTTACTGTCTTCACAATCTGGGATAATGCTGCATACATAGTAAGCACTCAGAAAAATCTTGTGGAATCTCGTAGAAAATGCAGTTGTTTTCAAAATAGTCTGAATATTAAGATAACCTTCTAGGAATATTTAAAGTGCTGTGTTAGAAAAAAAGTAGGATGACTGCAGTATGCACAAACTCACTGAAGCTGCAGGAACTCCTACAGCCCGAACTATGTTAATCCCACAGGTATTTTTATGGCTTTTTTATTATAATGATGCAATGTATAATTCTAAAGTGTTACAGAATTCACTGCCCACGCAAAAACCCACTTTCACATTCCCCGAGTGGACATTCATTCAAAAGACTAAAAATTGTTTAGTGCCTGGCAGATTCATGGTTGGAAATGACCTGATAAATCCTTTCTTTCATTCCATAAAGAATTTTTAGAGGGTTTAATGAGCATTAATACGAATATGATATCTATTTTTCCCTAAATTAATTATGCTTATTTTCAGGGATTATTTTTACCTGTGGGTATTAACTTTATTGATGTCACTAATTTGTGTTATAAATATGGTAGTATATACAAACTAAGAGATGAATGATTCTGCTGTGTCCTACTTTCATACACCAAATTCTTACTAATAAAATGAATAGGAACTCTGTTTCTGAGGAAGATTTTCAAATAAAACCTGAGTGGAGTTAACAAAAGTAAATGTAATGTTCTTTTAATATCATTTTATTAACTATATTTACTGAAGACTCATACTCATGCATAAAATATAGATTATCATTAAACTACTGCTTTGTCAGAATAATCAATATATTTCATGGCATAGCGAATCACCTACTGGGTAATCCCAATTTTTGGTCAATACAAACAGTTGAAAGAGAATGCTTAGTAGAAGATGGTCATCTTGGTAGAGGTTTTTCAATGCATGGCATAATTGAAGAAGGAGATAAGAAAAGTTGTTTTCCTTTTTTCCCTTATTTTAAATTGAATAAAAAAGAAAAGCATACAAATATGAGAATATATTTAGGAATGTTATGCAGAAACAAATAGAATAATTAGAACATTAAACAAATTTAAGAAACAATGACATTGGGCAACAGTTGTCTAAAACCTTTATAGTTACAACATTCAAAAGAACATTATATTGGATTTTAGGAAAATTTTTCAGTCATAGAAAGTGGATAAGATTTAAAAAAAGGAACAATTATTTTTATGGGAATATATTACATAGTATTTGGTAAAATTTAGGACTGTGTTAGTTCTTACAAGAAAATGTAATAAACACTTACAGAGACTTTAACCATGTAAACTTCTTCCTGGAGACCCATTCTATTTAAAGTAGGTTATCTGGTAATCGATTCAAGGATTAGAACTTGTAAACAGTGTGCCTGAAGAACTATGGACGGAGGTCTGTAATATTGTACAGGAGGCAGTGAACAAAACCATCCCAAAGGACAAGAAAAGCAAGAAGGCAAAGTGGTTATCTGAGGAGGCCTTAAAAATTGCTAAAGAAGGAAGAGAAGTGAAAATCAAGGGAGAAGGAAAAGGTATATCCAACTAAAGGCAGATTTCCAAAGAACACCATGGAGAGACAAGAAGGCCTTCTTCAAGGAACAGTGTATAAACAAAAAGAAAGCAGGAAGGGAAAGACTAGAAATCTTTTCAGGAAAACTGGAGTTATCAAGGGAACATTTTGCCCAAAGATGGGTATGATAAAGGACAGAAATTGTAGAAACCTAGTAGGCCTGAAGAGATCAAGAAGAGATGGAAAGAATGCATGGAAGACCTGTCCAAAAAAGATTTTAATGAACCAGATTACTACAATGGTGTGGTCAGCCACCCAGAATCACACATTCTGGAGAGCAAAGTCAAGTAGGCCTTAGGTAGAACTGCTGTTAATAAAGCTAGTAGATGGGATGAAATTCGAGTAGAACTATTCAAAACCCTAAAGGATGATGCCGTCAAGGTGTTGCATTCAATATGTCTGCAAATCTGGAAAACCCAACAGTGGCCACTGGACTGGAAAAGGTCAATCCTCATCCCAATTCCCAAGAAGGGTAGTACTAAAGAATGTGCTAACCACTGGATAATTGCATTCATCTCCCATGCTAGTAAGGGTCATGCTTAAAATCTTACATGCTAGGCTTCAGTATTATGTGAATCAAGGAGTTCCAGATGTCCAAGCTGGATTTAGAAAAGAAAGAGGAACCAGAGATCAAATTGCCAACATTTGCTGGATCACAGACAAAGCTAGAGAATTCCAGAAAAACATCTACTTCTGTTTCATCAACTACACCAAAGCCTTTGACTGTGTGGATCATGGTAAATTGTGGAAAGCTCTTAAAGAGAAGAATACCAGGTCGTCTTACCTGTCTCCTGAGAAACATGTATGCAAGTCAAGAAGCAACAGTTAGAACCCTGTATGGAACAACTGATTGGTTCAAGATTGAGAAAGGAGTGTGATAGAGCTGTCTGCTGCCACCCTGTTTGTTTAATCTATACGCTGAGCACATCATGAGAAATGCTGAGCTGGATCTGTTACAAACTGGAATCAAAAAATGGGAGAAACATCAGCAACCTCAGATGTGCCTCTTGATAAGGGTAAAGGAGGAGGGTGAAAAAGTCAGCTTAAAACTGAATATTATAAAAACTAAGATCATGGCATCTGGCCTCATTATTGCATGGCAAATAGAAGGAGAAAAGGTAGAAGTAGCAACGTATTTCCTCTTCTTGGGCTCTAAAATCACTGCGGATGGTGACTTCAGCCATGAAATCAGAAGACGTTTGCTTCTTGGCAGGAAAGCTATGACAAACCTGGACAGTGTGTTGAAAACAGAGACATTACTTTGCCAACAAAGGTCCATACAGTCAAGGCTATGGTCTTCCTAGTGGTCACATAGGATTGTGAGGGTTGGACCATAAAGAAGGCAGAGCACTGATAATTGATGCCTTTGAACTGTGGAGCTGGAGAAGACTCCTGAGAGTCCATTGGACAGCACAGATCAAACCAGTCAATCTTAAGGGAAATCAACCCTGAATAGTCATTGGAAGGACTGATGCTGAAGCAAAAACTCCAGTATTTTGGTCATCAGATGCGAACAACAGATTTCATTGGAAAAGTCCCTGATGCTGGGAAAGAGTGAGGACAGAAGGAAAAGAGGACATCAGAGGATGAGATGGCTGGATGGCATCACTGAAGCACTGGACATGAACTTGGGCAAACTTCAGTAGATGGCGAGGGACAGGGAAGCCTAGCCTGTTGCTGTCCATTGGATTGCAAAGACTTGGAAACGACTGGGCGACGGAACAACAACAACAACAATAATCTGGTAACTATTTGTCTTGCCTTGTTGTGATTTTCATGGTTCAAAAAACAGAAAAAGAACTTTTAGAAATGTTTATTGTGGACATAGTTCTATTCAGAAAAGAATAAATACATGAAGTTATAATGTAAATATTAATATTGAAAAATATAACATCACAGTTTCTGTAAATGAGAGTACAATGGCAGAATTCATGCATGGATTTTTATCTTAGTAAAGTAAATATCAAGCAGGGCAGATCAGTTTGGGTTTGTATGATGCACTTGAGGTAGCTAGGATTTGCATCCAATTTTATAGATGAGGAGAGTGAGGCTTAGACAGAAATTGATTTGCTCATGATGAGAAAATTAGTGAGTGGTGTGAATGAGAATTTGTTATTATTGTTCAGTTGCTAAGTCAAGTTCAACTCTTTGACCCCTGTAAACTGCAAATTCAGGCTTCTCTGTCCTTCACTATCTTCTGGAGTTTGCTCAGATTCATGTCCATTGAGTCAATGATATCTAACCATCTCATCCTCTACCACCCTCTTCTCCTTTCACCCTCAATCTTTCCCAGCATCAGTCTTCTCCAGTGAGTCTGTTCTTTGCATCAGATGGCCAAAGTTTTAGAGCTTCAGCTTCAGCATCAGTCCTTCCGATGAATATTCAGGGTTGATTTCCTTTAGGATTGACTGGTTTGATCTCCTTTCTGACCAAGGGACTCTCAAGAATCTTCTCCAACACCACACTTTGAAGGCATCAATTTGTCAGTGCTCAGCCTTCTTTATGGTCAAACTCTCACCTCTATACATGACTACAGGAGAAATCACACTTTTGACTACATGGACCTTTGTCAGCAAAGTCATGTGTTTGCTTTTTAATATGCCATTTAGGTTTGTCATAGCCTTCCTTCCAAAGAGCAAGCATCTTTTAATTTCATGGCTGCAGTCACTGTCCACAGTGATTTTTGGAGCCCAAGAAAATAAAATCTGTCTCTGCTTCCATTTTTCCCCATCTATTTGTCATGAAATGATGAGACTGGATGCCATAATCTTTGATTTTTGAATGTTGAGTTTTAAGCCAGCTTTTCCACTCTCTTTTTTCACTTTCATCAAGAGGCTCTTTAGTCCCTCTTCAATTTCTGCCATCAAAGTAGTATCATCTGTATATCTGAGGTTGTTGATATTTCTCCCGGCATTCTCCATTCTAGCCTGGGATTTATCCAGCCTGACATTTTGCATGATGTACTCTGCATAAAATTAAATAAGCAAGGTGACAATATACAGCCTTGACACTCTTTTAGCAATTTTGACAGAGTCCGTTGTTCCATGTTATGTTCTAACTGTTGCTTCTTGATCTGCATACAGATTTCTCAAGAGACAGGTAAGATGGTCTGCTATTCCCATCTCTTTAAGAAATTTCCACAGTTTGTTGTGACCCACACAAAGACTTTAGTGTAGTTATTGAAGAAATGGATGTTTCTCTGAAACTCCCTTTCTTTCTCTATGATGCAACAAATGTTGGCAGTTGATCCCTGGTTCCTCTGCCCTTTCTAAACTCAGCTTGTAGATCTGGAAGCTCTCAGTTCACATACTGCTAAAGACTAGCTTGAAGGATTTTGAGGATAACCTTACTAACATTGGAAATGAGCACAATTGTATGGTAATTTGCATGTTCTTTGGCACTGCCCTTCTTTGGGATTGGAATGAAAACTGACCATTTCCAGTTCTGTGGTCACTGCTGAATTTTCCAAATTTGTTGACATGTGGAGTGCAGCACTTTAACAGTATTATCTTTTAAGATTTTAAGTAGCTCAACTGAAATTTCATCACCTCTACCAACCTTGTTTGTAGTAATGAATTCATGGCCCACTTGACTTCAGACTTCAAAATAGTTTTCTGAGAAGGCTTTACAGGTAGCTGAGGAAAGAAGAGAAGCAAAAAGCAAGAGAGAAAGGGAAAAGTATACCGAACTGGAAGCAGAGGACCAGAGAATAACAAGGAAAAATCAGAAGCCCTTCTTAAAAGAACAGTGCAAAGTAGAGGAAAATAACAGAATGAAAAAGACTAGAGATATCCTCAATAAAATTTTAGATATCAAGGGAACATTTCATGCAACAATGGGCATGATAAAGATCAGAAATGGTAAGAATCTTAATAGAAGTTGAAGAGATTAAAAAAGAGTGTCAAGAATACACAGAAGAACTATACAAAGAAGATCTTAATGATCCAGATAACCAGGATGGTGTGATCACTCACCGAGAGCCTGACATCCTAGATAATTTAAGTAGTGATAATTTGAACTCACACTTCAACCCTATCCCTCTATTTATTTGGGCATCCCTCCCTGGTGGCTCCGTTGGTAAACAATCTGCCTGCAATGCAGGAGACCCGAGTTTGATTCCTGGGTTGTGAAGATACCCTGGAGAAGGAATTGGCAACCCACTCCAGTATTCTTGCCTGGAAAATCCCTTATTTTTAATCAAGTATAATTGGCATATAATATCATATTCATTTCAGGTATAGAATAGTGAATCAACATTTGTACATATTACAAATTGATCACCAAATTAAATGTAATAACCATTTGTAAAAAAAGTTATTCTAATATTATTGACTGTAAAATTATTGACTGTGCTAATATTATTGCCTAATATTATCGACTGTACTACACTTTTCATTCCATTAACTACCTATTTTACAACTGAAAGTCTGTGCCCCTTAATCTTGACCAGTTTTTCTCACCCTTCCTCTCTCTCTGTCTACTACCAGTTTGTTTTCTGTAGCAGTTTTGTTTTGTTTGTTCATTTGTTTGGTTTTTCACATTTCGCATCTAAAATCACACAGTATTTTCTCTCCATCTCTCTCTCTCTCTCTCTCTCTCTCTATATATATATATATATATATATATATATATGCATGTATATATCTATATCTATATCTATACATATATATATATGCATGAAAGTGTTACTTGTTCAATCTTGTCCAACTCTTTGTGACCCCATGGACTGTAGCCTGCCAGGCTTCTCTGTCCATGGGATTTTCCAGGAAGAATACTGGAGTGGGTTGCCATTTCCTTCTCCAGCAGATCTTTCCAACCCAGGGAGTAAACCCAGGACTCCTGCATTGGTATGCAAATTCTTTACTGCTGAGCTGCCACTGATCTATATGTCTGTTAAACCCTGTGCCTTTAATAACAGCAGCTCTGAATATTAATTTATTGTAAGCTCATAGGTAACTGATATTAACAGTAAAATGTTTGTACTCTAAAAACTCGTTTTATTCTTCCTCATGAATTCTTTTTCTTTAATTGTGCCTGATGATAAAAATTTATAATTTAAATATTCAAAGAACATTAAAATAATTACATTGTTATTTTTCATATCAAACAGATTTTGAATGTTATGAATGCCAGAAATGTGTAGTGTCACTAATAATACTCCATTGAAAAGATGAAGTCACAGAAAATATAGCCCTTAAAATTCTAAACTTAAGTGGATTCTAACCTGGTTAAATTATTTCAAGTAAAACTTCCCTTTTAAATGCCCTAAATATTAAGCACTTCCCTTGTTTTTATTACTTTCTCAAACTTTAATAAATAATAAATTTACTAAAATACTGCTTGGTAGGTAATGACTTCTAATATCTAGCAATAATCAGCTATATGATCCTGAATGAATCATTTATCTTCTTCAGATCCAGTGTATTCATCTACACAGTAAAACCCTTTAGTAATGTCTTAGTTTCCTGGGACTGCTGCAACAAAGTATAACAAATAGAGTGATTTTATGCAACAACCATTTATTCTCTCACAGATCTGGAAACTGGAAGTCCAAAATCAGAGAATCAATAGGGTTGATTCCTTCTGGGTGCTCTGAAGAAACTGTTCAATGCCTCTCTCCCACCTTCTGGTGGTTGCGGGTGTCCTTGGCATTTTTTGACTGGTAGACACTCCTCTCTCATCTCTGCCTCAGTCTTCATGTGGAGTTCTCCCAGTATGTCTCTCTCTGTCTCTTTGGCTCTCTCTCTCTCTCTTTTTTTTTGTAATGACTCAAGTCATTGAATCATTGAATTAGGAACTCTCCTGACCTAATTGCATCTGCAAAACCCTATTTCTAAAGAAGTTCATATTCTGAGTTTCTGGGGGACATAACTTTTGAGGACATAACATAACTAACTATTCAATCTGGGCTTCCCAGGTGGCACTAGTGGTAAAGAATCTGCTGCCAATGCAAGAGATGTGAATTCGATCCCTGGGTCAGGAAGATTCCCTGGAGTAGGAAATGACTCCCCACTTCAATATTCTTGCCTGGAAAATTCCATGGACAGAGGAGCCTGGTAGGCTACAGTCCATGAGGTCACAAAGAGTTGGATACAACTGAGCACACACACTACTCAACCCAGTACAGACAAGATGATTTATAAGATCTCTTGGCTACAACATTTTAAGAGATGATGGTTTTAGAGGTTGGTCAGTAAGACTGGCCTTAAGATTTAAGATTATTTTATTATTTTTTAGGAAATTTTAGTTTATATTCAGATATCTTGGGAAAAAAGTGATAACTTCTTAAGCGGATATTTACTGCTGCTTGAGACATTTTAAACTTCAAATATGATATTTTCTAAAAGATAATGATATAATAAATTGTTATTATTTAACTATATTTTCCCCTTTTCTCTTTCTAATACATTAGAGGCATTAGTTTCATAGGACTAGAATAGTTATATTACTGACAGTATTGAGACAATTTTAGTACTTGGCATGGAGAAGGCAATGGCACCCCACTCCAGTACTCTTGCCTGGAAAATCCCGTGGACGTAGGAGCCTGGTAGGCCTCAGCCCATGGGGTTTCTAAGAGTCGGACACAACTGAGCGACTTCACTTTCACTTTTCACTTTCATGCATTGGAGCAGGAAATGGCAGCCCACTCCAGTGTTCTTGCCTGGAGAATCCCAGGGATGGGGGAGCCTGGTGGGCTGCCGTCTCTGGGGTCACAGAGTCAGACTCGATTGAAGTGACTAGGAGCAGTAGCAGTACTTGACAATTTTTCCCACTCACATAACTGTGAACACTTTTTGTCACCTATGAACCACTCTTACTGTTGGCTGATTTGTTCAGTGAAGTAATCTGTGAAGTTGTTCTGCTGGAGCTGTTCTAGAAGGTAATTTAAACATATTCCTATCTTTATGCTTGAATTCACTGCACTCACCAGACAGTATTACAAATACAAAAAGTAGTGATTTAACAGTGAAATGAGAGTAGAGAAATAAAGCATTTTGCAATGAATTTATCTTATTTCCTTTCTTCCTTTTCTCCTTCCTTCCTTCCATTTTTCCTCCCTTCTTTCTGTGTTTCTCTCTTCATTGCTCTATCACATTCAGACAACTACCAATGTCATTGTCAGTACACAAATCCAGGATTTTTTTTAAATACATATTTTTGATTAACATTATAAACTGTTTTCTCACAATTGCTGAGTCTTTTTTCCGTTGATAAAACTAAAATATTAGCAGTTAGTATGTGGGTTTACTTGGATTATGATACAATTTTTCTAAGTTTTTTGAAATGCAATTATGTTATTTTTATAATTAAAACAATAGCACCTTAAGGATTATATGATAAATTTTGAAGATGGCTTGAGGTTGATTAATGACTAACACACAAACACACAGGCAATAAGGAATGCTCAAATGATTCTTTTAATAGATACAAAACTTTATCCTATAATAAAATGATAATGCTTGAAATCACCATTTTTATAGGAGAGAAATCAATATCACCTTTATTGAACAAAATTATTTGTATGTCTATGGACAGGAATCATTTGCACTTAAATCAGCTCTCCACGGAGAAGGCAATGGCACCCCACTCCAGTACTCCTGCCTGGAAAATCCCATGGATGGAGGAGTCTGGTAGGCTGCAGTCCATGGGGTCGCTTGCTATGAGTCAGATACAACTGAGCGACTTAACTTTCACTTTTCACTTTCATGCACTGGAGAAGAAAATGGCAACCCACTCCAGTGTTCTTGCCTGGAGAATCCCAGGGACAGGGGAGTCTGGTGGGCTGCCGTCCATGGGGTCGCACAGAGTCGGACACAGATGAAGTGACTTAGCAGCAGTAGCAGCTCTCCAGATGTTAACTTGTGAAAGTGAAAGTGTTAGTCACTCAGTCATGTCCAATTCTTTGCGGCTCCATGGACTATAGGCCACCAGGCTCCTCTGTCCATGGGATTCTCCAGTTAAGAATACTGGAGTGGGTGATCATTTCCTTCTCCAGGGGATCTTCCCAACCCAGGGAACGAATAGGTCTACTGCATAAGTCTACTGCATTGGAGGCAGATTCTTTACCATCTGAGCCACCAGAGAAGCTCAGGAAAGTTAACTTGGGTCTCTATAAAGTGGAAAAACAGCCCAGCCAAACGTAAAGGCACAGAACCCTATAGAATCAGATAACCCAGAAGGCTCCTCTAGGAATGCCCTCCATTTGATTGAAGGACCTCTCAGTGGGCTGTTTATTCAAAGTCATTCACAATTTTTACTAGCAATGATTGCAAGGCTCTCTATCCTGGCCCCATGTCTCCATCTTCCCCATTGGGTAGGTCCTTATTTTCTGTATTCCAGATGTCCTACCTTGAGTTTGACTCCCAAATGGTTCTTGCTCCCCATGATCTCAGGATCTCAAATTCAGTTTCCCTTTTTTCTTGGCACTTCCTTTCCTTTACTACTACTACTACTTATTTTTATATAACCTTTTCCTGTAGATCTGTTTAAAAGACCACTTCCTCATGGAAATCTATGACACTGTGGTTCACTTAGGTCTTTTTGTTATATTCTTATGATAGCCAAGACAGCCCCTTATTAGCACTAATTGCTACTAACTTATATACCACCCATTAGTCTGAAAATTATGGATGAGCAAGGACTGTCTTTTTATCCTGAATCTATATCTAGGCATATAGATGGCACTCAATATGCATTTATTTCATGAACTTTGTACAAGAAAGATTTATATTATATATAATATTTTTCATCTTTAAAGATTTGTATTTCTTCATTGTTTCCCCAGCATTGTTTTAGCATTTTCAAAATTAATAATGATAAAGAATGATCTTTTGTCCACCTGATTATATCATCAGTAGTAACCATGTACTGTGGTTTATTTTGAGGAAATGGCAGCCCACTCCATTGTGCTTTGCCATGGGGTACAAAGAGTCAGATACGACTGAGCAACTTTTAGTTTTCACTTATACATTCATTTATTGCTATGTGCAGTATAAATCTAACTAGCTTAATTTATAACGTTTGGAAGAAAGAATGATTAATTCTGCACCAGTGTGTCACAGAAGTGTCATGTAAGTGACATGAATGTTTCAAGCACAAGAGCATGTATGGCAGACCATGCCACATGAAGGGAGAGCGAGGACAGGAAAAAAACATGGAGGTACAAAGTGTTGGGGAAGATGAAAGAAACAGTTTAGTGGCATTGCAACATAATGTGTGTTTAAGGTAGAGGCCAGTAGAAGGTAGAAATCCAGTCTGTTAAATGTAGGATAGCAAGTTCCAACTTTTTTCCCTGCAAGGTCACCTGTTGGAATCTGGTTTTTTACATACCTTTTCATCTAAAAAGATGTAAAAAAAAAAAAAAAAAAGGACAGTGTAAGCTTTCCTAATATATGGGGTTGACACTGGTGTGCTTCCTTAGTCTGTATGCTGGTCAAACATCCGATACAAGGCACTTAACATCAGGAGCTCTGAGAGAAGAGTGGGGGTTCCATGGCACAGAGGGGTGGGCAATGGTGCTTTCAATGTATGGCTGAGGATAGAGTTCCTGATGAAGTGGTTTTATAGTTATTATTACTGAGTTTTAACTAAACTAGCACTTCACAAATGAATAAAATTCTTTTAAGAGGTTTGCTAAGTCACTTGAGTCATGTCCGATTCTGTGCGACCCCAGAGACAGCAGCCCACCAGGCTCCCCTGTCCCTGGGACTCTCCAGGCAAGAACACTGGAGTGGGTTGCCATTTCCTTCTCCAATGCATGAAAGTGAAAAGGGAAAGGGAAGTCGCTTGGTCGTGTCTGACTCTTAGCAACTCCATGGACTGCAGCCTACCAGGCTCCTCCGCCCAGGGCATTTTCCAGGCAAGAGTACTGGAGTGGGATGCCATTGCCTTCTCCGTTAAGAGGTTTAGGTTGAAGCAAAATGATACATAAACACAAATGGGGTTAAAAAAAAAAAAAAAAAAGAGCAGCGCTGACATGCTTATACTCTTAGGTGTTGTGCTCTTCAGCTGCACTACAAGGTTAAAAACAGAGATGAGCTAATCAGATCTGACAAGAAAGCAGCAAGCTATTGATGTGATTAAGAAGACTATATGAAATATGGATTTCCATATGCTGTCTTTAATGATGAACTTTGCCCTGCTGAAAATGAATCTTGAGATACAAGCTAATAATAGTATGTGGCCTTCAACATTTGCATGGCAATTTTAAACAAAGCATCTGTAATATGACAAGACATTTATTTTCTGAAAATATTTAAAGTTTTTCAATATTGAATTTACTGTTTCACAAAATGCACTATTTAATAGTGTTTACATTTTTTTTCGAGGTTTCTTATTAGTAAAGTAGCAGTGAATGTTTCAAATGTTTAAATAACAACATACACACATATTAGGGAACAATGCTCAAAAATGTCTTTGCTATAATAGATAAGTATGATTTTTAGAGAGTCAAGCGTTGTTTGGTAAATGGACCAACAGGAGGCATAGAAAGGGAAGGAATCTCACTGGAGTATTTTTCCTTAAGTGCTTGAAAGCACTTTCTATCTTTTGGTCTATTTATGTAGCAGTATATCTGGCTAAGAAATTCATAAAAAAGTCTTTTTTCACTGAAAATAAACTTAATAAACAGGTGAAATAGAAAAAAATATGAACCACATATTTTGTATGCAGGCTTTTATTTATTGGGGGCAAACTGATTTAGTCACATGTAGTAGGTGGAGAAGGCAATGGCACCCCACTCTAGTTCTCTTGCCTGGAAAATCCCATGGATGGCGAAGCTTGGTAGGCTGCAGTCCATGGGTTCGCTAAGAATCGGACTCGACTGAGCGACTTCACTTTCACTTTTCACTTTCATGCATTGGAGAAGGAAATGGCACCCCACTCCAGTACTCTTGCCTGGAAAATCCTATGGACGTAGGAGCCTGGTAGGCTGCAGTCCATGGGGTAGCTAGAGTCGGACACGACTGAGCGACTTCACTTTCTCTTTTCACTTTCATGCATTGGAGAAGGAAATGGCAACCCACTCCAGTGTTCTTGCCTGGAGAATCCCAGGGACAGGGGAGCCTGGTGGGCTTCCGTCTATGGGGTTTCACAGAGTCTGACATGACTGAAGTGACTTAGCAGCAGCAGCAGTAGGTAGTTGAATATTTGCTGCTGTTTTCTCAGACTGTTTCAGTGACTCAGGTTTTCACTGCTGATATATCCATCTTAGAGGAATGTATATAGCCTTTCCAAGTTTAAAAAGTCTACTTTTTTTTTTAAAGTCACTCAGTCATGTCCAACTCTTTGCAACCCCATGGACTATACAGTCCATACAGTCCATGGAATTCTCCAGGCCAGAATACTGGAGTGGGTAGCCTTTCCCTTCTCCAGGGGATCCTCCCAACCCAGGGATTGAATACATGTCTCCCACATTGCAGGCAGATTCTTTACCAGCTGAGCCACAAGGAAAGCCCAAGTGTACTGTAGTCAGCAGCCCATCCCTTCTCCAGCCAATCTTCCTGACCCAGGAATCAAACCGGGGTCTCCTGCCTTGCATGCAGATTCTTTACCAACTGAGCTATGAGGGAAGCCAAGAAAGTCTACTAGCACAAAATAAGTCTACTAGTACATGGGGAAATATGAATTTAAAATGTATTGGGGCGCGCGCCCGGGGCGGCGGCGCGCGGCGGCGGGCCGTTGAGGCGCGCGCCGGCCCGAGTGGACGCCTCGGCGGCCGCCATGCAGCTGACGGTGAAGGCACTCCAGGGCCGCGAGTGCAGCCTTCAGGTGTCGGAGGACGAGCTGGTGTCCACGCTGAAACATCTGGTCTCCGAGAAGCTGAACATCCCGGTCCGCCAGCAGCGGCTGCTGTTCAAGGGCAAGGCCCTGGCAGATGGGAAAAGACTCTCCGATTACAGCATCGGGCCGAATTCCAAGCTCAACCTAGTGGTCAAACCTCTGGAGAAGGTGTTGCTGGAAGAAAGCACCGCGCGGAAAACGGCCGAGGCCCCGGCCCCACAGCCCGCCACCTGGACGCTCATTTCCAGAGTTCTGGCCCAGCACTTCAGCGCCGCCGATGCCAGCAGAGTCCTGGATCAACTCCAGAGGGATTATGAGCGGTCCCTGAGCCGCCTGACGCTGGATGACATTGAACGCTTGGCTGGCCGCTTCCTGCACCCCGAAGCGACTGAAGCTATGGAGAAGGGGTTCTCCAATGTCTGCTTCATCCCAGGCCTCTACCTCAGGATCAGAAGATGGCTGCCTGCAGCTTCCACCGAACCCCTCGGTCACAGCCAGCATGGAGCACCTTCCCGTCCTCTAGCATAGCTTCCTCCTCAGCTGCCCCAACAAATAAACGTTGTCCCTTTTGGATGCTCAAAAAAAAAAAAAAAAATGTATTGGAAGAGATACACTCAGTCATGCCAGACTATTTGAGACTCCATGGACTGCAGCACACCAGGCTCCTCTGTCCATGGGATTTTCCAGGCAAGAAGACTGGAGTGGGTAGCCATTCTCTCCAGGGGATCTTCCTGACCCAGGGCTAGAACTTGGGTCTCCTGCACTGCAGGCAGATTCTTTACTGACTAAGTTATGAGGGAAGCCCTTTGGAAGAGATAGTCCTATTCAAGTAAACAGTTGCTAATAAAAGAATGAATTAGCTCCTTAAAAAAAGGGATCATTCATCTAAATACTATCAAGATGAGACAAATTCTAAATTAGAGAAGATACAATTTATGATGTAAAAACTAAAGATTATCATGTTTGTTTGTTTTTTTTTAGCTAGTTTACTATCGCATTTCTTCACAGCCTTCATTCATACCACTCTCAGTCCAATTTAACTGGAAAAAAAAAATCTGTTCAGATTTCTACAAACCTGGCCACATTGCATTTACTGTATCTATTACTATGCATATTTTATCTCATTTACAAGAAAGTAAGTATGCTTGAGAGTAACGGTCACATATGCTTTCTTATTTTTAGCTTCCAGGTAGGCTAAGATTTTATACCATAAGTACTTTAGGTACTTTGAATTAGAAATGAAGTGGCTTATTACTAAAATATTGTTATCTCTACAGTAGAAATCAAGTTTCAGAAGTATTATGAGCTATTAAAACTATTATTTATATTTATGCTACTGTGAACTCTATACATCTTTGTTTAAGAGAACCTGAAACATAATTCATCTTTATACTCATATCTATGTTTCTAAGCACATATATATGTTACAAGTATAGAAAATATGTATATTTCATGGGCCTCCTTGCTGGCTCAGACAGAAAGAATCTGTCTGCAATGCATGATATCTGTGTTCAATCCCTGGGTCAGGAAGATTCCATGGAGAAGGGAATGCTACCCTCTCCAGTATTCTTGCCCAGAAAATTCCATGGACAGTCCATGGGGTCACAAAGAATCAGCCACAACTGAGTAGCTAAACACACATATACATACTATATATATATATATATATATTCAGAAAAAAATATATATATATATTCAGAAAATATATATATATATTCAGAAAAAAAATATATATATATATATATATATATTCAGAAAACGAAGATCATGGCATCCGGTCCCATCATTTCATGGGAAATAGATGGGGAAACAGTGGAAACAGCGTCAGACTTTATTTTTCTGGGCTCCAAAATCACTGCAGATGGTGACTGCAGCCATGAAATTAAAAGATGCTTACTCCTTGGAAGGAAAGTTATGACCAACCTAGATAGCATATTCTAAAGCAGAGACATTACTTTGCCAACAAAGGTTCGTCTAGTCAAGGCTTTGGTTTTTCCTGTGGTCATGTATGGATGTGAGAGTTGGACTGTGAAGAAGGCTGAGTGCCAGAGAATTGATGCTTTTAAACTGTGGTGTTGGAGAAGACTCTTGAGAGTCCCTTGGACTGCAAGGAGATCCAACCAGTCCATTCTGAAGGAGATCAGCCCTGGGATTTCTTTGGAAGGAATGATGCTAAAGCTGAAAGTCCAGTACTTTGGCCACCTCATGGGAAGAGTTGACTCATTGGAAAAGACTCTGATGCTGGGAGGGATCGGGGGCAGGAGGAGAAGGGGACGACAGAGGATGAGATGGCTGGAAGGCATCACTGACTCGATGGATGTGAGTCTGGGTGAACTCTGGGAGTTGGTGATGGACAGGGAGGCCTGGTGTGCTGTGATTCATGGGGTCGCAAAAAGTTGGACATAACTGAGTGACTAAACTGAACTGATATATATATAAAACATATGTATATATACACATATGTATACACACACATATATATGTATACACACACACACGTGCGCGCACACACACACACACACACACTTCTACATATCTCCAAAGGACAAGAATTGGAATTCTTGTTCACCACATTCACCACTACAGGAGAGTGATCAAACTATTAAATCAAACAGTGTAACAGCATATATACTTTCAAAAACTTTGCATAGTGTTCTTTTGTTGAGTGTAGACAAAGTTAATTTGAAAAAACAATTGAAAAGGAAAAAGTGTATTGAAGTAGCTAGATATTCTGGATATTGAAAACTCATACTGAGATATAGTCATGTCAATGAAATAAGTAATTGCAAGAGTACATTTTTTGACAGCATAAATTCTATTTACCCATACCTCTGAATGAATTGTTTGATATTTATTACAGAAAAGACATTTCATTTTGTTAGTATGGATACTCAAAATGCAGATGTTTAAACTAGCATCTTCTTTTTGAATTAGAAAGAAAATGTGGAATATAGTGTTTCTTCTTTATGGAATGCTGTTACCCTACTCTATCTCTGTCAATAAAATTCAGAAAGAGAACAATAATTTCTGCTTGGAACACAAAGAATTTTCAGTTTAAATGCTGTTTTTTTTTTTTAAACTTTACAATATTGTATTAGTTTTGCCAAATATTTTAATTTAAATGATTTGTTATTTGTGTAAATGAATTGGTTAAGTAGAAAGATTTGTGATGGCAGTACTTTATTTTCCCACCTAAGAAACAGTTTCTTGTATAATTACATTATTTAGAACATATATGCAAACAAACAAAAAGCCTCTAAAATACAAGTTAGTATCTTCCCTGGGTCTTTAAGTAAATCCATGTATTAATGGAAGTGGTGCTATTAATCGACATGCTTTGAGAAGAAAAGGATTATTCAGAGCATGAAGTACAGAAAAATTTCAACTACTTACATTTATCATCACTTCAGTCAACTCCACTATTTCTATTGATGCACTGGAAGTCAGGCTTTGGAGAACCTCTCAATAGTTCTTAATAATTTTCTAGAATATTAACTCTAAATTTGACAGACAGTTCTATTGTACGAATTTATATCTTAACACTTAATATATTCCACTAATTCTTTTGATTAGCATACAAGTAAATGATGCATTAATTTTCCCCTAAGAGCAAGTTTCAACTCTTTATTCTAGGGATAAAGTACTTGTCCAGACTTATAAGAGGTCTAATGACCTATAAGACTTCATTTAAATTTTAAAACAATCACTATATTGCTTAATGTCCAGGAATCTTCTAAATTAATTTGACATTGTCAAGTTGCAGAATCTTCACTGCCAGCATACTGTGGGGTTTGCAGTTTTTCCTATTTGAAAATACTACCAAAACATATTAAAGGATACTAATACAGAACTGATTTGAGAGTTGTGATTGGGAAAGAAACTGGAGGACCTGTTATTACATGGTGAATGTGCAGTGCACAAAAATGTCTAAATCATTTGATATTCCAGTTAATAAATATTACTGAGACAGACATATTTGTAGGTATTAAGGATTGGGGGTGAAGAGGTAAATAAAGTCTCTTCTTTAATGGAGCATTTGTTCTTGTGAGGGGAGACATCAATTTAAAAGTAAATAAATAGTTGTACATTTCCTTGAATATAATAAAATAATATAATGTGAATTTTAGAAGGGAAACTGGACTTTTATCAGATAATTAACTTTTACTTTTCCCCTCTTGGCTACCTAAACCTGATAAAGTGACCTAAAAGAAAGAAGATGTAAAAATATGTTTTAAAATAAGTAATGTCCTTTAAAGTTAACATAATCTTAAATAACTTTAAGAATTGCCAAATGCATAATTTTGTCAAAAGTAGGAGAACTAAAGTATAGACTAGTCCAGGAAAGAAAACTGAAAAATCATGCTTTGTTTAGTGCAGTTATAAAATCTTTTGAACTTACATTACACATCCAGTAACAATGTGGGTACAAATAGATGAAACTACATACACTTGATATACAGATTGTTTAGAGGCAATTTATTTTAGTCAGAGCAAATTTGATAAATTCTTACCATTTTTTTTCAGATAATCATCTTATATCTCCATTTCCATTTTCTAAAGCCTATCTTGAATGCATATCTAATAATTTCAAAAATCCCACTATTTATAGACATAACTTCTGGCTTTGTGCCTTGGAGATACTCATATACTACAGAGAGAGGTTGTTTGCATGTTTGCTTGTTTGTTCGTTTTGTTCTATTGTGCCTCTGTGGTGCTGGCTAGGAAATAGGGAATTGTTGGTATGAATATTTACATTGTTATTGTTATGCAAAACCTTAAAATTCTGAACCACTCATGTTTACCAAGACCTAGAAATCAAACCTGGTCTTACAACTTTGTTTCTCTTTCTATTTTTCTTTTTTCTATATCCAGTAAAATTCTAGGAGTTATGTTAGATGATTTTCTGATGTTAGAAGTTTAAGTAGAGAAAAAATACTATTCAAAGGCTAAATTGATAAGGAAAATGCTGTAAAACTCATTCACTTTAATCCAGCTTTGCACAAAATGATGAAATGACTCTCATGAAGTTATAAAACACCTTGATGTTCAGCAGTTCAGGCAGTTTAAGTGTCCTGAGGTCACTAAAAGTGTAGTTGGTTGAGATACACATTACTTGGGACAAACAATAAGAAGTGCGGTAGCAGGTCAACATTGAAATTTCAGTGATTTAGCACATGCTCGAATGCTTAGTCACTTACTTATGTCTGACTCTTTGTGTGCCCATGGACTGTAACCCACAAGGCTCCTCTGTACCTGTGGTTTTTCAGGCAAGAATACTGGAGTGGGTTGCTATTTCCTCCCCAAGGGATCTCCCAACCCTGGGATTCAACCATGTCTTCTGTGGCTCTGTCATTGCAGGCGAATTCTTTACCCACTGAGCCAATAGGGAAGCCCAAGTCAAGTCTAAAGCACTTATTTCTGATTAGAAGATGCTTCTTTAAAGATTCAATTTCCTTCCACTTTCTAGCTCCAGTTTCCTTAAGGACCTTGGAGTCTTCTGTGTCTGTCTATGCCCAGGGACATTGCACAAGGATTCCAAGAGCAAAAGCGGCACAGATCACTTTCATTCATCCATTCAGTTGCCAAACATCACCCTTCTGCAAGGAAGGCTGGGAAATGCCCTGGAAGTGAAACCAAAATCTTGATCATAGTGAAGGAAACTTAAGTATTCCAGTGCCCAGGAGCCATGAAAATGAAATCCTGTTGTCCAAAATACCTAGTAAATTTAGTAATTTAGAGCTATTGAGTAAAATGTATGAAAATAATGGTTACACAACCTGGAAGACAGCTATGTGCATTTATAATTGTTTTTATGAATGCTTTCCCTGATAGCTCGGCTGGTAAAGAATCCACCTGCAATGCAGGACACTCTGGTTTGATTTCCAGGTTGGGAAGATCCCCTGGAGAAGGTAAACGCTACCCACTCCAGTATTCTCGGGCTTCCCTGGTGGCTCAGTAGGTAAGGAATCTGCCTGCAATGCAGAGACCTGGGTTTTACATCCCTGGTTTGGGAAGATCCCCTGGAGGAGGGCATGGCAACCCACTCCAGTAGTCTTGCCTGGAGAATCCCCATGGACTGTTGAGCTATAGTCCATGGGGTCGCAAAGAGTTGGACATAACTGAGCGACTAAGCATAGCACAGCACATATTGTGAACATGAAGGATAGATAAACTGTTTGGAATAGCTTGAATTACTTAAATATGAATACACTTTTGTCTTTGCTCCTGTCAACCTCTAACAGGATGCTCTTTCTAAGTTACTTTTTTAAAGGCAACACCTTAATAAAGTGAAGCATAGGAGATAAAGTTCCAAGAGGTAAAGAAGACATTCTGAGAAGTTAGGCCAAAGAATAGGGTCCAAAGAATAAGTTACCAAATAAACAAACAATAAATTTGTTTTAGCAACTGGCTTGCCTAATACCTGTATGTACAGGATTTCTTCACATTCATCTTTCTGTTATTTTATCATTTTCTTTTACAGGAGAAAAATAGAGACTTACTTTGTTCTCATGACTGGAAACTTAAGGGGAAAAAAGGCCTATTTGCTCATCCTGGGGACACAGATAATGTTATAAAGGCTCAATTTCTCTATCCATCTCAGAAACGTTGTTTCCCTGTTGGCAGGGTGGCTAGTAGCAGTTACCACTAACCTGTGGGGAGGGTGTGTGCTTCCGTCATTTCTACCTCAGCTGAATGCTGTAGAAGAACATACATTTGAGAACCTTCCACATCCTCCCATTCTACTGTGTCATTTTTATAAGAACATGAGTCACATCTGTGGATTTTGTTAAGTGCTGGGAGTCCTGGAATCAGTCCTTGGTAAATACCTGGTTTTCAAAGAGACCACTATACTCTTTCCTGAATTTCTCTTTTTTCCCATTATACCCTCAGAATCATAATGTTACCCTAGATTAACTTTACATAAAGACATCATTAAAGTTTCTAATGGCATTAATTTAAACTTTAGTCACCCTAGAGTGTATAGGATGTTTAAAAATCTTTGTCTCACAATGAGATTGCGTAACTTGCCCCAAATCACACAGGAATAAATTGGTGTGTGTGTGTGTGTGTTTCCTATGCCAGTCTGTTTTCTTTTTTGAGATATACAAGTCACAGATACATAACAGTTGATTTTGAGAGAGTTAATTGTTGGCTACAAACTGTTTTTATTTTGGATTCCTTTTTTTTTTTTTTACAATTTGGTTTTAATATGTAAATGATATTTGATATAATCTACCAGATGGATACCAAATAGGCATAATTTTATAATTCAGAAAAGAGCAAATGCAGGGTATAATCATGGATATCATTGAAGCAGATTTAACTTAATTCTTTCTGATAAAATTTCTACAGTGAAGCTGTGAATGAATCACTCAGCTCTGGATAACTGCTGTAGATCTGGAGTCACCTTTCATCCCTGTGGTAATCTGTTTCTATGACATCCTGCAGCTTAAAAACAAACAACTAAATACATAATAAATAAATAAATGATGGCTTTTTACCTAAGATAATGGATGTAAAATATTTTCAAGTCTATG
This sequence comes from Bos indicus x Bos taurus, assembly GCF_003369695.1. NCBI lineage: Eukaryota > Metazoa > Chordata > Mammalia > Artiodactyla > Bovidae > Bos > Bos indicus x Bos taurus. The sequence continues at coordinate 99,744,237 of NC_040077.1, read as the reverse complement.
AATGAATGAGAAATGAAGCTAATTAATTAAAACTCTTGGGAATTATTTTGACGAAGTCTGTGATTAAACACACGCCTTTATGGTTGAACAATTAAGTAAATTTGGCCTCAGGTATCTTTGCTCATTCTCAAGGGAATAAGTGAGGAAATTCTAGTGTAGAGTTATACTTTATTAGAGATTTATCTATTTTAATTAATTCAGCTTTTGGTTGTAAAACTCCAATGGAATAGCTGATGCAAATGATATATTATGTTAATATATAAACCTCCCATGTGTTATCTTCAATTTCAACAAAAATGGAAACATAACCTGTCTGACTGCTTTGTACAAGTGAATGCAAAATAGTAAAAATGAAGTGAAGTATAATAGCTTATATCATCAAGAACATTTACTTATGCTTGATGAATGTTAAATAAAATATTATTAAACATCCATAGGCAGACACAGAAAAGATTTTCAGAGTAAAATTTACATGCAACAGTATTAGTAAAGAATAATTATGCAGTTGGAAGGACACTTCTTTTCTTAATGCATCTTCCTTTTTGAGAGAATGTTTTGGTAGAAGTAAAGTATTTTAGAATGCATAAATCATAAACTGTTTTGGAGAATAACTTGATCATGGATAATAAATGCATTGGCATTTACAAGATAATTCTTCCTATGAGTTCTATTACTAATGACATGTTGAAAAATTGTGTACAAGAAGTAAGTGAAATGGAGGTACATGAGGCACATTTCAGTAAGGCATCCTAATACGGATAAATAATCGAAGAATGTCTGGTTTACTTGCAAATTAGTTTATCATTCAAAAAATGGAATTTGAAGCAAATAATATGTGCTTGACAAACTGAGTGCAGTGGGTAGTTTATAAGTTGTCTTTGTGATAGAATTGGTACCAACTCTTCCATTGCATGACTTTCTCAAATGTGGTTTTTCTGCATAAAAAGCAAAGTGCAACTACAAATTCAGACCATGGGGCAGTGACTATTCAAAGTGTAGCTGGGTCTCTGTTTCAACCTTTTTACACAGATTACTTAGTATTGTATTCTCTACAACTAAATATGGCAATTTGGAATCAGTGCTTTCAGGGTTGATGGGAACAATGGGAAGAGGTTTAAATGGTGTCACAATTTTGCCCTACTGTCAGTTATTTTAGAGTGGTGGTGGTGGTTTAGTCGATAAATCATGTCCAGTTCTTATGACCCTATGGACTACAGCCTGCCCCACTCTGTCCATGGGATTTCCCTGGCAAGAATACTGGAATATGTTGCCATTTCCTTCTCCAAGAGGATCTTCCTGACCCAGGGATTGAACCCACATGTCTCTTGCATTGGCAGCTACCAGGGAAGTCCATTTAAGAGTGGGGGTTATTATATTTCTTGATTTGAGTTTTATGAGCATTTTAAAGAATATGTGAGGATTCAAAATAATTGATTATACTACTTATGGAGGTCCCATGAATGTATACATTTCAACAAAGTAATTGAATATTTATATTATTCATGATAAAAATATTTAGATGAATAAGCATTAAATCATCAAAGTCATTTTATATTATGAGAAAATATTCTTAGAGTTAATGCTGGAAGGAATCTTGGCGGCTCTCTAGTGGACTTCCTTCAAATTAGAGATTAAAGTAGAAAGTTTAGGTAATTTACCCAGTATCTAAATGGCATGATTTGCACCACAACCAAGAGTTCCTGACTTATGGCTATTTCACCATGTTTTTTTCTTTAATTATTCCACCCTAATCCCCTTCTCCTGCTTCTTTTCCTTCCTCCATTCTTCATTTTCATGGAATTTTTTTCAATGAGCTGTCTTGAACATTGGTGTTACAACTATAAGAGATTTGTCTGATCATAGCCACTGACAATGAAAGTGCAAGTGTTGTTTGGAACTCATCTAGACAGTAGTCTAGGTAAACATTGCTCCATAAGAGCATTTCTTACAGCCACTCTGGGCGACAAGGTAAGAATTGGCCGACTATTCAATTCAGATCTCAGTGATCAACCACACAGAGGGGGCTTCCATAACTCTTCACTGAATGAACACAGGGAAGCATAAGTGTTATTGAGAAAGACCTAATACATATTTAGAAGAAAATAGTATATAATATTTTGGATAAGGCAATGGCACCCCACTCCAGTACTCTTGCCTGGAAAATCCCATGGACTGAGGAGCCTGGTGGCCTGCAGTCCATGGGGTCGCTACAAGTTGGACACGACTGAGCGATTTCACTTTCACTTTTCACTTTCACGCATTGGAGAAGGAAATGGCAACCCACTCCAGTGTTCTTGCCTGGAGAATCCCAGGGACGGGGAAGCCTGGTGGGCTGTCATCTATGGGGTCACACAGAGTCGGACACGACTAAAGTGACTTAGCAGCAGTAGTATCATTACCAAAGCCTTTGACTGTGTGGATCACAATAAACTGTGGGAAATTCTGAAAGAGATGGGAATACCAGACCACCTGACCTGCCTCTTGAGAAATCTGTATGCAGGTCAGGAAGCAACAGTTAGAACTGGACATGGAACAACAGACTGGTTCCAAATAGGAAAAGGAGTACGTCAAGGCTGTATATTGTCACCCTGCTTATTTAACTTATATGCAGAGTACATCATGAGAAACGCTGGACTGGAAGAAACACAAGCTGGAATCAAGATTGCTAAGAGAAATATCAATAACCTCAGATATGCAGATGACACCACCCTTATGGCAGAAAGTGAAGAGGAACTAAAAAGGCTCTTGATGAAAGTGAAAGAGGAGAGTGAAAAAGTTGGCTTAAAGCTCATATTCAGAAAACAAAGATCATGGCATCCAGTCCCATGGGAAATAGAATGGGAAACAGTGGAAACAGTGTCAGACTTTATTTTTTGGGGCTCCAAAATCACTGCAGCTGGTGATCGCAGCCATGAAATTAAAAGATGCTTACTCCTTGGAGTTATGACCAACCTAGATAGCATATTCAAAAGCAGAGACATTACTTTGCCAACAAAGGTCCGTCTAGTCAAGGCTATGGTTTTTCCAGTGGTCATGTATGGATGTGAGAGTTGGACTGTGAAGAAGGCTGAGCGCCAGAGAATTGATGCTTTTGAACTGTGGTGTTGGAGAAGACTCTTGAGAGTCCCTTGGACTGCAAGGAGATCCAACCAGTCCATTCTGAAGATCAGCCCTGGGATTTCTTTGGAAGGAATGAGCTAGAGCTGAATCTCCAGTACTTTGGCCACCTCATGGGAAGAGTTGACTCATTGGAAAAGACTCTGATGCTGGGAGGGATTGGGGGCAGGAGGAGAAGGGGACGACAGAGGATGAGATGGCTGGATGACATCACTGACTCGATGGACGTGAGTCTGAGTGAACTCCGGGAGTTGGAGATGGACAGGGAGGCCTGGCGTGCTGCGATTCATGGGGTTGCAAAGAGTCGGACACGACTGAGCGACTGAACTGAACTGAACTGAACAGGATCGTTAGCAGTTGTCTTAGTTTCTGTCACTCTCTTGATAAAGAGTCACGCTTTAACAAACTTTTGAAATGCTTGATATTTATTTTACTTCTTATCTGCAATATAGGTAGACAGTGCGAAGCTTCTCTGCACCTCTGTCTTGATTCAAGGATTTTGTCAGGCAGGGTTGGAAAAAGAAAAGGAAGTTTGTGTCCTGCATCTGTTTCAACATTGCTTCTCCACTGGTTTTGTCTGTTCTACAGTGACTTAAAAGAAAAAAAAAAGAAAAACCGTCAAACTTTTGTTTGTCAGAAAAGGTATATTACAAATTTGAATTTGACTTCAATTATTTGTTTCCTTTTTATTTTTTTAAATCGTCATTGAAGTGTAGTTGCTTTACAGTATTATGTTAAAGGTGTATAGCAAAGTGACCCAGCCACATACTTTTTAAGATGATTCCCATTATAAATTATTATAGGTAGTTCACTGTGCTGTAGAGTAACCCTTATTGTTTATCTATTTTACATGTTATCATTTGGCCACTATATTGTGTCTAACTCTTTTGTGACCTGTTGGGCTGCAGCTCGCCAGGCTCCTCTGTCCATGGTATTTCCCAGGCAAGAATACTGGAGTGGGTTACTATTTTCTTCTTGAGGGTGTGTGATACCTCATTATAGTTTTAATTTGCATTTCTCAGGCAATTAGTGATATTGAGCATCTTTTCATGTATTTGTTGGCCATCTATATGTCTTCTTTGAAGATATGTCTATGTAGGTCTTCTGCCCATTTTTTGATTGAGTTTGGATGTTTTTGAAATTAAGTATTAGTCCATATCATTTGCAAATATTTTCTCTCAGTCAGCAGGTTGTCTTTTTCATGTTATTTATGGTTTCCTGATTTGGTTTCAATTTGGTTTTCAATTTCCCCCACTGGGTAGAAATGGCATTTCTATGAGAAGTGGAAAATAAAAAGAAAATAGTGACTGAGTCATTGGGCAACTACTTATATGATAGTTAAGTGTAATCCCTTGCCCCCTCAAAATTAAAAAAAAAAAAATCTTGAAGACAAAAAGAATAAAAGCATAACTTAAGAATTTACTGGTTTTATTTATTTATCATTGATATTGTGATCTGAAAAACTAGAAATCCCCTGTGACTTCATTACTTTGTCCAATCCAGTAGTTATTTTCAGTTTATAACTTGAAAATAGTCAACACACATGGATAGTTGACAACAGTATAGATAGAAATATATCTGCAACATTTTGATTAAAGAACAGTTTAATTAAAACAAGAAACTGGTGGGGTGAAGTATTCTGAGACAGTCTTTATTCTGTGTATTTCATATGCCACTCTAAATTCATAAAGAAAAATGCCCTCATCGTACTCATGGCTTTTTGGCCCTGACTAAAATCTGCATTAAAGTTTATGCTCTTGATATTTCTTTTTGTAAAATTTTGAAGAACCAGCAAAGTGATTCTTGAAATGATGCTCCATTTGCTCCACTGTCAAGCACTAGAAAAGCTATTTTCATGAACCATGCCCCCAAACCATTCATGGTAAAAAATTCAGGGTGTTTTCATTGAAGCTTGTTCTGTACATCTGAAAAACCAATGATGCCTAAAGGAGTTTGAAATCACAACTTTGTGAGATGGGGAAAAAAATGAAAGAATATTCAGTTTGAAGGAAAAAGGACAAGAAAATTACTTTTTTAAAACCAGTGTGAGTGAGACCAGGATGGCAGAGGAGTTAGTGGCCGTGGAGTACATCTCTCTCCATGGATACATTAGGATACACCTTCAGACACAGAAGTGTATGCAGAACACCAACTGAGAGCAGACAGGAGGACCTAACCAGCAGAAAAGAGTATACAGAATCACGCAAAACTTGATAGGATGAAGGAACTAGGGGGGAAAACAGGCGTGTTAGTAGGACTGGACCTGCCCTCATCGGGTGGAGAAACTGAAGCAGAGATCTGATCCCCACATTGGGACAATAGTCTGAATCAGAGGAGAAACATTTAAGGCTGGGAGTGAAACAGCTTGTCTGTGGCAGCCTAAATGGAACGAGAATCAGATAGTCCTTGCTGCAGCCATACATAACCAGATCAGGGATGCAGGTTCCCTCGAAGGTGCAGTGACTGGGAGCTGGAATTTGGGGATTATGGAGCAATCCCAGGCAAGGGCTGCTGTTGACCACAGAGAGACGGATCCAGGGGATGTGAGGGAGGAGATTGTGATGGGAATGCCTGTGGAGGAAAGCCAGGCAGCCATGGAAGCAAGGAGATAGTGCTGAGTCACACGTAGGGGTTGGAGCCATCACCATAGCCTCTCTGTCCCCACACACCAGCATTGGCAGCTGAATAATAGCGAGGCTGCCCCATCAAATGCCTGATACACTGAACCACAGAGTAGGACCCCACCCAGTGTGTTCCTTTAAGTGACTGATGCATCTATCTACAGAGTAGGACCCCAGCCAGGGGTGCCCCCTATGTGCCTGATGCACCAAACAACAGAGAAGGACCCCAGGCAAGGGAGCCCTCTAAGGGCCTGAATGGGTGGAGCTAAGGAGAAAGACTGGCCAAGGAGGCCTTCTGATCACCTACTACAAGAGACTTGGAAAAAGACTCTGATAGGGCCATAACTTCTGTGGCAGAGGCAGTCCATGTCCCTGCACACTTTGTGCCGCCAGGGTCCCTGCAAGCCAAGCAGCTGTGCCACCTTGATGCTCATTCTCACTGGGGCAGAGCTGCCACCAGCAAAAAAAAATGTTGCGTCTATGCACACAGGGTCACTTCGGTCATGTCCATCTCTTTGCGACCTTGTAGATTGTGGCCTCCCAGGCTTCTCTGTCAGGGAGCAGAGTGGGGGCGGGGGGTGCTGTTCTGCAAGCAAGAGTACTGTAGTCTATTGGCCAATACTGGTTGCCAGACCCTTCTAGAGCACTATATTTCCTGCTGCCCTAGCCTCCAATTCCCCTGAGTACCTGGTGCTGCCATAACCTCTGTGACCCAAACAGCTGCACCATCTCCCCATCTGGCCTTCACAGGGGCAAACCCAAGTCCTCCAAGGCAGCCACAGGAGCAAACCCCAGTGGATGACCCACATGCAGAGGTGGAAATAAACCACAATTGAAACTCAGGGGCAGTGTGGCTAAGGAAGAAGACCCAAAAGCTTCCCACCAGCTGTACAAGCTGCAGATTAAATCCACACGATCAACTAGGCATACTCTGTGTCTATGGAATATAAAAAGGTCATTGAGAGCTCCCACAAAAGAAAACACATAGTTCTGATAGCTGTGGACATTGGAGGCAAGAACACACAGGAGTAGGACCAGATTAGAATCTGAGCTGCCCCCACAACAGGTCCAGAGATTAGCACAGTGTTGAGAGAAGTGAGGTGGACTGTGACTCCCAGAGAGGGAAAGGACTCTGACAGCAGTGACTCAAGAAAAACATTTATTATTCTTATGTTTTGACTTGTTATTTAGATTCTTTGGGATTTTATCTTTTCCTTTTTCGTGCACTCTGTTGTAGCTGTCAACCTTATTAGCACTATGAATTCTAATTAATCTTTTGAGATTTTTTTTCTTTCAGTCACATTTTTATTGTTGTTATAAACCTCTGCCTCTATGTTGGACTTGTGTAATTCTGTGGAATTTTCCTTTTTTTTCTTTTCTCTTTTTCTAATTTTCATTTTAATTTTTTAAACCTATTATTTTCTCTACACATATTCCTTTGTTTGCTTTTCCTACTGTTCTTTTCCCTTTGCAGTTAATCTTTAGTGTATATAAATTTTCTTTCAGATCAAATCAGATCAGTCACTCAGTCGTGTCCGACTCTTTGCGACCCCATGAATCGCAGCACACCAGGCCTCCCTGCCCATCACCAACTCCGGGAGTTCACTCAGACTCACGTCCATCGAGTCTGTGATGCCATCCAGCCATCTCATCCTCTGTTGTCCCCTTCTCCTCTTGCCCCCAGTCCCTCCCAGCATCAGAGTCTTTTCCAATGAGTCAACTCTTCTCATGAGGGGGCCAAAATACTGGAGTTTCAGCTCTAGCATCATTCCTTCCAAAGACAGGGCTGATCTCCTTCAGAATGGACTGGTTGGATCTCCTTGCAGTCCAAGGGACTCTCAAGAGTCTTCTCCAACACCACAGTTTGCATACCTATTCTTTCCTTTCCTCTCAACGTATTTGTTAGTTTTATATTCATTGCTTTATTCCCAAAATGGCACCTTGCTTTAGTTTTATTTTCCAGTTTGTGCTTTAGTTAGTTTTGTTCTTAGCTAGTAGATATAATTTTTTATTTCCTTTGTTCACGGGGTCAATCTATTGTGCTTTATTTTTGTTAGACTGTTTTGATTTTGCTTATGGGTATATTTGTATACAGAGAAGGCAATGGCAACCCACTCCAGTACTCTTGCCTGAAAAATCCCATGGACGGGGGAGCCTGATGGGCTGTAGTCCATGGGGTCACTGAGAGTCGGACATGACTGAGAGACTTCACTTTCATTTTTCACTTTCATGCATTGGAAAAGGACATGGCAACCCACTCCAGTGTTCTTGCCTGGAGAGTCCCAGGGATGGGGGAGCCTGGTGGGCTGCTGTCTATGGGGTCACACAGAGTCGGAACCGACTGAGGTGACTTAGCAGCAGTATTTGTATATGTGTATATTCAGTCACATATTTTATTGTTGTTATAAACCTCTGCCTCTGCACTGGACTTTTGCAGTTCTGTGGAGTTTTCCTTTTTTTTTTTTTTTCTTTTTTTCCTTTTTTCTTCCTTTTTTTTCCTCTCTTTTTATAATTTTAATTATTAATTTTTTAAACCTATTATACTTTTTCTACATTTACTCCTTTGTTTGCCTTTCCTATGGTTCTTTCCCCCTTGCAGTTAATCTTTATATAAATCTTCCTCTACCTCTATTTAATTTTTCATATCTATTCTTGCTTTCTTTTCTTTCCTTCCTTTCCTTTCAAAATATTTCTTAGTTTTGTTTTCACCGATTTTTTCTCCACTTGGAACTTTCCTTTAATTTTGTTTTCTGGTTTGTATTTTAGTTAGTTTTGTTCTTAACTGGTAAGTATAATTTTTTATTTCCTTTGTTTGCCAGGTCAATCTACTGTATTTTTTGTTGGACTATTTTGACTTTGCTTATGGGTGTATATGTATATGTGTATATTCCATTGCTTTAAGTATTATCTGCCTGATTTTGTAACTGCCATTTGTCTGGGATTCATCTTTGATTTCTCCTTTTTGGGTATTTGTTTTAATCTCACTTAATGCCATATTAAACCACTAGTGGAATCTTTGTTCCTGACCAGAGATCAAGCCCTGAGCCTTTGGAGTGGGAGCACTGACTCAAGACCCTAGAGTACCAGACCACTAACCCTGAAAGTGAAAGAAAGTGAAGTCACTCAGGTCGTGTCCGACTCTTTGCGACCCCATAGACTGTAGCCCACCAGGCTCCTCCATCCATGAGATTCTCCAGGCAAGAATACTGGAGTGGGTTGCCATTTCCTTCTCCAGGGGATCTTCCCAACCCAGGGATCGAACCTAGGTCTCCCACATGGCAGGCAGACACTTTAACCTCTGAGCCACCAGGGAAGCCCTAAGGAGTATCAAATAGTGAGAACTCACACAAAGGAAACCACTTGAATACAAGATCCTGCATCACCCAACCACCAGTAGCACACGGTGCAGGCTCATCTAAACAACAAACAAAAGTACAAACCAGTCATCAGCAGACAGGATTACCACCTCACTCAGCCTTGCCATCAGAGGAAAACAAACAAACAAAAAAACTCACCCTGTAGAAAGCTTACACAAACCACTGGGTCAAACTTAGGAGGGCAGAAACCAAAAGGAAGAAAGAATTCAACCTTGAAACCTGGGGAAAAGAGACCTCAAACACAGGAAGTTAAAAAAAAAAATGAAAAGGCAGAGAAATACTACACAAACGAAGGAACAAATTAGAAACACAGAAGTCCAAATAAATGAAGAGGAAATAGGCAAACTACCTGAAAAAGAATTCAGAGTAATGATAGTAAAGATGATCAAAAATCTTGAAAATAAAATGGAAAAAATGCAAGAATCAATTAACAATAGAAGAATTAAAGAATAAGCATACAGAGACGAACACCACATTTACTGAGAGTAAAAACACTCTGGAAGGAATCAATAGCAGAATATCTGAAGTAGAAGAGCGAATCAGTGAGCTGGAAGTTAAAATGGTGGAAATAATTTCTGAAGAGCATAATAAAGTAAAAAGAGTGAAAAGAAATGAGGATAGTGTCAGATATTGACCTCAGGGACAATATCAAACACACCAACATTTGAATTTAAGGCGTCCCAGAAGAAGAGTAAAAGAAAGGGTATGAGAAAATTTTTGAAGAGATTATAGTTGACAATTTCCCCAACATGGAAAAGGAAATAGTCAATCAAATCCAAGAGGCACAAAGAGTCCCATACAGGATAAACCCAAGGAGAAACCAAGACACATACTAATCAAACTAACAAAAACTAAACACAAAGAAAGATTAAAAGCAGTAAGGGAAAAGCAGCAAGTAACATACAAAGGAAACCCCATATGTTTAAGAGATGATCTTTCAGCAGAAACCCTGTAGGCCAGAAGGGAATGGCAGGATATATGTAAAGTACTGAAAGGAAAAATCTACAACCAAGATTACTGTACCTGGCAAGGATCTCATTCAAAATTGATGGAGAAATAAAAAGCTTTTCAGGCAAGCAAAAGTTAAGAGAATTCAGTACCACCAAACCAGCTTTACAACAAATGTTAAAGGGACTTATGTAGTCAAGAAATACAAGAGAAGAAAACAATCAACAAAATCAACCCCAAACAATTAAGAAAATGGCACTAGGAACATATATATCAATAATTACTTTAAATGTAAATAGATTAAATGCTCTAAGCAAAAGACACAAACTGGTTAAATGGACACAAAAACAAGACCCATATATATGCTGTCTACAGGAAACTCACTTAAGACCTAAAGATGCAAATAGACTGAAAGTGAGAGGATGGAAAAATATATTCCACGCAGATGAGAAGCAACAGAAAGCTGTAGTAGCAATCTTCATATCAGACAAAATAGACCTTAAAATAAAGATGATTACAAGAGATCAGGAAGGACACTACATACTGATCAAGGGATCAATCCAAGAGGAAGACATAACAATTGTAAATACCTGTGCACCCAACATAGGAGCAAGGTGAAAAGACAACCCTCAGAATGAGAGAAGATAATAGCAAATAAAACAATGGACAGAGGATTAATTTCCAAAATGCACACGCAGCTCATACAACTCAATAACAGAAAAGCAAACAACCCAATAAAAAAGTGGGAAAAAGACCTAAACAGACATTTCTCCGAAGAATACATACAGATGGCTAATAAACACATGAAAAGATGCTTTGCGATTAGAAAATCGCAAATCAAAACTACAATGAGGTATCACCTCACACCAGTCAGAATGGCCATCATCAAAAAGTCTACAATCAATCAGTGCTGGAGAGGGTGTGAAGAAAAGGGAACACTCTTGCACTGTTGGTGGGAATATAAATTGATAGAGCCACTATGGAACACTGTATGGAGATTCCTTAAAAAACTAGGAATAAAACCACCATATGACCCAGCAGTCCCACTCCTGGGCATACACCCTGAGGAAACCAAAATTGAAAAAGACACATGTATCCCATTGTTTATTGTAGCACTGTTTACAATAGGTAGAACATGGAAGCAGCCTAGCTGTCCATCAACAGATGAGTGGGAAAAGAAGTTGTACATATATACAACGGAATATTACTCAGCCATATAAAGGAACACCTTTGAGTCAGTTCTAATGAGGTGGGTGAACCTAGAACCCATTATACAGAGTGAAGTAACTCAGAAGAGAAAGATAAATATTGTATTCTAACGCGTGTATACGGAATCTAGAAAAAAAAAGGTCCTGAAGAATTTATGTACAGGGCAGCAATGGAGAAATAGACATAGAGAATAGACTTGTGGACATGGGGAGAGGGAAGAGAGGGTGAGATGTATGGAGAGAGTAACATGAAAATTATATTAGCATATGTAAAGTTGATAGCCAACAGGAATTTGCTCTATGGCTAAGGAAACTCAAACAGGGGCTCTGTATTAACCTAGAGGGGTGGAGTGGGGACGGAGATGGGAGGGAAGTTCAAAAAGGAGGGGATATATGTATACCTATGGCTGATTCATTATGAGATTTGACAGAAATAACAAAATTCTATGAGGCAATCATCCTTCAATAAAATAATTAAAAAATAAATAAATAGGCAATAAGGCAAAATCCCAATAAGGCAAACATTAATGATTACTAGAAGTAAAAAGAAAAAAAATTAAAATGTGACTTTTATATTACATTATTTTAGTATGTAAATATATATGCATATTCCTTATAGATTGTAAGAATTTTAAAATGTGTAAATACAGTAGTTTTTTACACATTTTAATAAATGTGTAATAAATGTGTAATAAATGTGTAAATAAATGTGTATTTTAATAAATGTGTAAATAAAAATAAATAAATAGGCAATAAGGCAAAATCCCAATAAGGCAAAATCCCAATAAGGCAAACATTAATAATTACTAGAAGTAAAAAGAAAAAAAATTAAAATGTGACTTTTATATTACATTATTTTAGTATGTAAGTATATATGCATATTCCTTATAGATTGTAAGAATTTTAAAATGTGTAAATACAGTAGTTTAATGTCATAGTTAATTAGCCTAAATGCAGTTACAGTACAATTTGTTTAATGGGTTATCAGAGTCTAGTTTTTTTATGTAGTTAGGGTCATTACAGAAAAAAAAAATGTTTTTTAAGGAAAAAATGTATTAATAGTCTAAGTAATTAAGTAACCTTAGCATATCATTGGGAGAAGGCAAAGGCACCCCACTCCAGTATTCTTGCCTAGAGAATCCCATGGATGGAGGAGCCTAGTAGGCTGCAGCCCATGAGATTGCACAGAGTCGGACATGACTGAGCGACTTCACTTTCACTTTTCACTTTCATGCATTGGAGAAGGAAATGGCAACCCACTCCAGTGTTCTTGCCTGGAAAATCCCAGGGATGGGGGAGCCTGGTGGGCTGCCGTCTATGGGGTCGCACAGAGTTGGACACGACTGACATGACTTAGCAGCAGCAGCAGCAGCAACAGCATATCATTGAATCAAAGATATAAAATGCTAAATGCTATCTTCAAAATTTTAACTAATGAGTAAATTACCAAGATAAAAATATTCTAATTCCATGTGAAAAAAATATAAGTGAATTTTAGATAATGCTAGTTTGGATTCCTTTTGACTCTTTGCTTCGTTGCATTGTCTGTTTTCTTCAGAATATATTCCCTTTATTTCTCTTTATCAATGAAATCTACTTTTGATCCTGTATAAGGTTTTTCTCTGTTGGTTTAGTAGTAAAACTAATTAGGCCATCATCCCATGGTTTGTGGGGCTGTGCTCATACATTTTTAAGATTTTTGCTATTTCTTTGGTACTTTTCCATTTTATCTGTCATGTGCTTTTTGTTGTGGATGTTGTTTGTTTGTTTGGTTGTGTTTTGTTATTGTTGTTGTTTTTGTTCAATTACTAAGTCATGTCTGACTCTTTTTGACCCCATGGACGGAAGCATGCCAGGCTTCCATGTCCTTTACTGTCAAGGAGTTTGCTCAAACTCATGTCTACTGAGTCGGTGATGCTATCCAACCATCTCATCCTCCATTGCCCCTTCTCATCCTGCCCTCATTCTTTCCCAGCAGCAGGGTCTTTTCCAATGTGTCAGTTATTTGCATTAAGTGGCCACAGTGTTGGAGCTTCATTTTTAGCATCAGTTCTTCCAATGAACATTCAGGGTTATAAATGAGAATTAGAAGACCAGAAGATGGGAATAATGCTTTTTACTCTGAATTATATCATAGTTTGTTTATATATGTCACCTCAAAATTCTCAGAATTCGTTATCACTTTCTATCACACACATGTAACACTTTCTACCTTAAGAGCAGCTACTTATGTACTTATTGCAATTCCCTGATGCATGCCAAATTTTAAAGAAAATATTTTTGGTTTGGCTCATCTAGATAATCCCAAACAAAGCCTAGACCTGGCCTTTGGCAAGTATTCACTATATACTTACTGAATGAAGGAATAAGGAATGAATAAATGAGTTGTTTATTTTGAACAAATTCAACAAAGTTAAGATTTTGAACAATGGTCTTTCTATAAGTTTAGAATGTATTCAAAGGAGCCATTCAGGCATTTTTGAAACCCTGTGTCAGAATTTGAGGGTTATAATTGAAACTTAAGCCCATTTAACTCAGTGAAATAAATATTGAATAATTACCATATTATATATAAAGTATACTGCTAGGTACTGTACAGGAGATTGCTGTTAAAAAATAAAAACAAAAGTAAATAACATGCTACCTAAAGCTCATGACCTGGTTTGAGAGCCAAATAAAATTTTATAAAAGTTAAACACTAATGACCCTAAAATTCACTTTATCTCCATGAGCAATCATTTTCTCTTTTTCTATAATGATGTGATAAAATTCAGAAGAAGCTGAGTAAAATGTGTTCTGAAGCCTATAATGCCCTTAGAAAGAAATAGAGGGTATTGGTTTTATAAGTAGCATTTTCAAAATTTTAATATAAAACTTAAAAGTGAATAGATTTAAAAATAAATACACATTGATATTTAACACCTTATGTAAAATGTATTTTCTAATATTATAAAAAATACATTCCTTGTGTCATTGTGTGATGTTTTATCTTTTTAATTTAATGTTTAAAAATAAATATTGAAAGGTTTTTATTGAAATAATTTATGAAATGTGATGAGTAATTTATTTTCCCTTTTTTCCTTAAACATGACTTTATGCTTTATATACATGAGTAAAAGTAAATGCATTTATATAACTTTTAAGTTTGTAGAAATATTTATGAAAACCAATGGCTTTTAAAATTATACTCTGTGAGAAGGATTTTTCTTTCAAGTTTCAGTGTTACCTCAATTATTTGGAACTTCCAATTCTGTTTTATTATTTTTTAATTTTCTCTGAAATGAGTATCTTCTTTGGTTCTCTGCTTTGATTTACTTTATCACTTATAAAAACATGTATATATAGCAATTTGGTTGATTTTAGCTAATAGAAAACTTGAGCTGTTACTTTGGGAAATGCCTTTAACACCAGAGCACTTATTCAAATGTGATTATTTCAGACAAATATTTTTTGAACATAACATGTTCATATCATTATGGTAATTTAAAACATTAGTAGCAATGCAGATTATATTGATCATTTATGTATGCATCATTAAAATTGTTATAAATATAAAATATTATTTTTTCAAATATGATATTTACTTTAATATTTACTTTTTAGAACTGATATAATTTTATAGAAATAATAACATCTTTAGCAGATTTTTGGTAAAATATTGAGAATATTGGCCTAATGTCAGAATATATAACAATATTTGCAGTAGGGCCTTTGATGCAAAAAAATGGTTTCATACACTGTCCCTTGTTTTCTCACTTTTTATGGCATGTCAGTGTCAATAAATTATTTTGTGGTAATGCAGGAACAATTATTTATGAAAATTAGGTAATCAGCACTGGCCTTGTGTTGGTTCGTTATTGCTGACAGACTATGTGGAGGAATTTTGGTATAATTGAACAAATCAAACTAGACATGCCTTTTAAAAAGGTAAGATGGGGATAATAATAATTAAGTCTTCAAGCACAATGCCAAAGATGCTCATAAAAGTAATCAATTGTTAAGAGTGGTGGTAATGGTAGTCACAGTATTGTTGTGAAATACAGCAGCAGAAGTCGTTTTGAGCAATAAGAAAATGTCCTTCTACAGAAACTTAATCCCCATGACCTAATTTGTTTTATCTATCTTTTCATACACTGCCACTTTCTACAAGGGATTTGAGATAACTGTGTCAGGAAAACAGAACTTAGCATGAATATTTTATGAGTTTTATATCCGTATGTCAGCAGGTAGAGATTTCATCAGATGTTTAGGATTGAGGCCTGCTTAGGAAATTAGTGTAGGATTAAAAGAACAAGTTTTAGGGTAAGGAGGTGAAATATTTTCCAGTGTTGTCATTTTTTAAGAATGTTAAATGTCACCTATGATGTAATTGTTCCTTTCTACCATTCTTGTAGTTCATGAACTTAAATACTTAGCACATTTTGGAGTTTAATATAATTATAATAATATCTTTTGAAACATTGTTTCAGAAGTTGCCAATTGTGAATTGTTTCAGAAGTTGCCAGTTGAAGGTTCAATGTGATATTTATGTTGAAGGACTTTATAAGTTGTAATGTGCATATGAAGCATTAGTGCTGTGATAATGTAGGTATAGACAATGAAGAAAGTGATACAAATGAGGAGTGAGTACTCTTTTTCATTCTCTAGGAGATGAGAAAGATATCAACGTCTCTGGCGTTGATAAGCACATCATGTCCCTAGTTGCCAAGCATAGTTATTGAGTTACTGAGCAACTGAGGTTACTAAGTATAGCTTGGAGACCAAGCTAAAAACTATAATTTTTTAGCAAAAAACACCTTCTCAGAGAGAAAGGGAAAATTTATCTATTAAGAAAATAGCTGACTTTATTTATAAATTTGTTTCTAAATATCTTAGCCTTAATGTCTTTCAGTTGCATTAGGCAAGCTTTTTAAACAGTGAATGAAAAAAAGAAAATCAATACAGAAAGTTCTGCTACTGCAAAATTAGGTTATGAAGTGGGAAAAGAAGAAGAAAGAAAAATGCTTGTTTTTGTATAATTTACCCATATGAATAGACATTTATTTATCTGTCCATCCATTATCCATGCAGCCTTCTCTGTCAGTCTATATTGCTATTTTATATCTATTTTTTTCTACCTGCTTATTTTTATGGATATGTATAATGATAACTTTAGGTTAAGAAAATAGACATTATAGTAATATCCATGTAAATCCTTTTTATAGTGTATATATGTTTATGGATTGTTAACATTACATTAGTGGATACTATTAATTTTCACTACTTCTAGAAAATTGACAAGCAATAAAATTGAACGATTGCCTCTCAATAAATCTATAGCAGGGTTTTTCAGTCTTGGCACTATTGAGAGTTTGGGTCTGAAGATTCTCTGTTGGGGGAGGGCAAGGGCCGTCATGTGCATGTAAGGTGTTTATTGGCATCCCAGATCTTTAGCCACGAGATGCCAGCCTACTCCAGGTGAGACAACTATAGATGTCTCCATTCCTGTTCCTGTTGTTTAGTTGCTCAGTCGTGTCCAACTCTTTTGTGACCCCATGAACTGTAGCCAACCAGCCTTCTCTGTCCATGGGATTTTCCAGGCAAGAATACTGGAATAGGTTCCCATTTCCTTCTCCAGGAGATTTTTCCAGTGCAGGGATCAAACTCACATCTCCTGCATTGGCAGGCAGATTCTTTACCACTGAGTCTCCTAGGAGGCTCAGACATTGCCAAGTGTCCCAAGGAGAGTGAAACACATCTGACTGAGAACCACTGCTTGATATCTATGTTCTGGTCTGTTTAAACTTATACTGTAAATATATATTAAGTCACAGCTGCTAACAATTAATTTTTAAGTTAAAAAATAAAAACACAGAAACATATATCAGAATTAACAGATATGCAGATGATAGTATCATTTGAAATAATCTCAATTAGGAATATGTTAATTTAGCTTCAGAAAAGCAAATGTTCATATAATATTTGGGGAAAGTCACTTAACAAACTTGTTCTTTACCCCAGTTAACAATAGCATCGTCTATCAAATCTCCCAAGCTAAACAAACTGCCAATGATTTCCTGTTTTTTTTTTCTTTAATTTCCATATCCAGTAGGTCACTAAAATACTTGTTATTCCACCTCAGAAAAATAGTTGGAATCTCATCCCAGTTTACTTTCCATTCACTGCCACCATCATCTTTTGCTTGGCAAGAATTTTCTTACTTTTCTTTCTCCACCAGTCTTTCATCATCGTGCCCTATTTTTACATTGCAGCCAGGCAGATAATTCTACAAAAAAAACAGAACTTAATTTCCTTGTATACAGTGCCATTAAATCCCCATTGCTTGAAAGATAAAAAATTTAAATTTCTACATTACTTTCTTTTCCAGTTGGATCTCCTGTCTTCCTGGCCTCATTTTCAGTTTGGGACTTTGAGACTTGTGAACACACCAGATTCTCTCAAGGCACTTTGCCATAAGACATACTATTTTTCTTCCTTGATTGTACAAACATACCTTACTAACATATTCAGTTCTTGAGTCTGAAGATAGAGGATTTGATAACAAGAGATATCATGCAATTTGAAATTGATTCCTAAATTTCAGGTATCAAGTAGATAAAATATGGAGATATAGAGACACCTTTATGTGCTCCCTTGTGTTTCCCAACTAATCACTTATTTTTATAACCTTTATGCTACAAATGCAACACAAATACTGAAAATGCCACAAAGCAAAAACTAAGGAGTTTATAAAGGCATACACTCTCATAAATATTAGTCTACATCAAGAAACAGTATTTTGCTAACCATCACCAGAAACAACCATGTACCTCATCCTAGTCGCAAACCCATTTCTCTACAAAAGTAACCACCAGCCTTACTTATATAAAGTTACTTTCTTGTGATGTATGCATCCCAAGACAGTATTGTTGGATTTTATAAAGTTGTTGGGTTTTTTTTCAAGATTTATAATAATGGAAGACTTTTTTTGTTGAGGTTTCCAGAATCACCGTTTTTGTTTGTTGTTTGGTTGGTTGCTTGTTTTTTATGGAAGAGTTCAGCATGTTCTTCTACCCTCTCTGAGTCCCCCAGATTGGCAGCTGGATTCTGAGACTTCATCATATTCATATTTAATTCCTTTGATGAAACCATAGGTGGTGATGTGTTCAGCCAGAGGTGCATGATGACTGGTTGTGAGAACTGTCAAAGTTTTGAGGTTTTTGCCTGCTTGCAAACTAACAGGTTAGCCTGGCACTTGGTGGAGGAGTTGAGACTCCATGGCAGAGCAATCAGCATCACTTAATGTTGACATTGTTTCCCCTCTCTCCTTGGGGAGGGAAGTGAACACAAAATGGATTTGTGTCACAATGGAACTCTGAGCTTAGGAAATTTCACTGTTCAAAAGAGGACCGCTAGTAAATTTTCCCTCTGCCCTGGAGGGGAAAACTATTCCAATCTTGTTTGCTACAAGCATCCTTGTAAAGTTAATCTGGAGCAAAAGCTGACACAAGCCATGCGGAAGAACCATGGAGAATCACCTCGTATTTCCTCGATCACTGTGATAACATTTGCAATGACCAGTACCTAGACCAATGACCAGTCTAGGTACTATATACCTAGAACCATTAACTATAAAAAATTCAGATTGACACTTCTCTAATTTTTAAAATAAATTTTATTTTTAGGAGTTTTAGGTTTGTAAGAAAGTTGTAAAGAAAGACTCGAGTTTCCCATGTAGATCACCTTCAGTTCCTCCATTGTTAACATCTTACATAAGTATGCTGTATTTGTTATAATTAATAAACCAATATTAATACTCATTTAAACTTTTTTCTTCTTTATTAGTTGGAATAGTTTATAAATTCATGCCTTTGTTCTAGTATTCAGTTACTCAGTGTTATAACTCATATAGAAAAAACAATGAATGCTTGATTATTTTCTTTTATGTACTATTTTTTTAAGAAAACTAATTAGTTCTATATTAGTTTCCAAAGGTAACTAATTCATTTGTATTCAATATTATTTTGATTTCACAAATTTAAATGTATTCATTGAACTCAATCATTTGTTATTATTAATCATTTTTGAAATTCAGACTTCCCAGTGAGTAGCCAAGTATGGTCTCTTCCAATTGCTTCTTGAACCCTTTTGACATGTCAATAGTGATTTGTGCTAATATCCTCTCTGGTATAATTAGATGTTTCAAGTTATTTTATAAACTTCTTGCTTCACATTCAGAATATGAAATTTCTCCAAGAAATTTGAAAATAATGTGTATTTCAAAGAGATTTTCAGGAAAGTGTATTTGAAAACCTGAAACTAGATCCTAGGTTCCTGTGTACTTAACCCCCCAAACACAGCATAGCTTCTAATAAACTATAAATACACTTTGTTGAATGAATGAAGCCAAAATAGACAAAACATGTAATAGATAAAAAAAAACTTTGAAATCAATATACTTTGTACCTTGTAAGTAATATATGTGCCATCTTAGAGGACACTAGTTATTTCTTCACTGTAAAATTTCAGTAAAGGGAAAAAAAAAGGCAGGGAATATGTAAGAGTGAAGTTGTTTATTTGAGGCTGCTGAAAACACACATACACAGACATATAAAAACATGTATCTCTTGATAGGAAATTGTGTCAAAAGAAGAATGTAAATTCTCAGAAATGGAAGGGAGAAATTTGTGACAGAATATGAAATAACTTTATATAAAATAAAGAGATGTTCAATGAATGAGGTTCTAAAATAACAATTTATGCATAAAGAAACACATATGTAAGAGTAAGCTCTCAAGTCATTACTTATCTTTCTTGGTTAAACTTTTTTTTTCCCCCTAAATGCCAGTCTAGTCATTAAACTACTATTGGAAGTGATGGAGAAAGTAACCACCATGAGAGCTGGGACCATGTCTGTTCTGAGTACCACTGTGTCTCCAGCATCTAGAACAGTACTTCTTAATATTAGATACATAATAGACAGCTGTTTGGACTTCCCTGGTGGGTCAGACGGTAAAGCGTCTGTCTACAATGTGGGAGACCCAGGTTTGAGACCTGGGTTGGGAAGATCCCCTGGAGAAGGAAATGGCAATCCACTCCAGTACTATTGCCTAGAAAATCCCATGGACAGAGGAGCCTGGTAGGCTACAGTCTATAGGGTCGCAAAGAGTCGGACACGACTGAGCGACTTCACTTGCACTTTCAGACAGCTGTTTAATGAGTACTTGGATGGATGGCTGGATAGATGAATGGACAGATGCGTGGATGCATCGATGCATGGATGGTTGAAGCTAAAATCAGAAACTTAAGAACTTTTTTGAGAAAAGAAAGTCAAGTGCATATTTATTAAATGCCTTCTATGTGTCAAATCTTTAGGTATAAATTTGTTTAGTTTCGAAATTAAGTAAAAATAATAGATTTAATGTTTTTTTCTCGAAAAGTTGATTAAGAACACATATTTAATCACATATTATGATGTGGGCAATATAGCTAAGAAGTAACTCTCCAAATAACTTGCTTTTTCCATCTGGTAATGGCATTCAGCCCTTACCTGGTAATGGCATTCAGTGCTAATGTAAAATTAGCACTCTTTTGTTATATTTATATTGTATATTCATGTATAGAGTCTCGTTTGTGCATATCCATTTGAAAAGACCTCTAGTTTCTTGGCACCTTTGAAGATACTCTTTAAAAATTTTAAGTTTATTTTTGTACATCTTAATATACTTTAAATCTAGAAATACCAGGATCCTGTAGTTTCTTTTGAAATGTGTTCTGGCTTACTTTTTTCATAAAGAAAACTTAGAGTATGGTATTTCTAAGTCAAAATTTAGCTCATATTGCAATGGTTGTGACTTTTCAAGGAGTAATTGACACCAATTTTCCAAAGCTATATCTGAAATGATTGGAATTTTAGAGCTCTGAAATAAGACAAATCTTTGTTTTTTTATTTCTTCATTCACTTTTTTTGTCTATGCTACTTTGGGTATATTAGTTAACTTTAGTTTCTTCATCTATAAAATGGAGATAATAGCACTTAATGAGTTGATGTGACTAGGACATGATATAAGACCTATAAAAATTTCACACATAGAAAACCCTAAATAAATATGAGTTAATATAGTTATTAGAAATAGTTAACATCCACTTAGAAAGTTTTGACTTGGATAAGGATGCTAAATATGAAAAGCATTTTAGTGCCTATTTTCAAGACCCTGATCTCAATTCATATCATGTCTGTAGTCCTAACTGTACCTACAGATGGCTATAGGTACATAGTCTGCTGTGTTTGTTTGAAGTGAACATTAAGAACATTATAACTAACATAAGACCTTGTTGTCACCAGCAAAGATGACTCAAGAAAGTATTTATTCTTTATAAATTAATTAATCCTTTTGTTTTCCATTTTTACAGGCAAATATTTACATGGATATTAAAGTGTATCTTGGCAGGCTTGTCAAATTCAAGCATGGTACTTTGGCTGTACCATTTCTGCAACCGCTCACCCTTTCATTTAAAAATAATAACAGACCAGTCAGGAAAGCAGTCACCTCTAACTTCTGAATCCTCAAAGGCCATTTCTCAGATGCTTTGTAGGAAGGGCAGCTGTTATCATAGTGATTTCACGAGGGCACATATTCCTCCTTTACATTTTGAGAGTGGAAAATTCATATTTATAAAAGACCTCAAACGTGAAACTATATTGTAACTCAATTGTAGATTGAAATGGTATCAAGTAATTCTCTCATCTAAACTTTGGTAATACATGTTATTCCTTTAGAAATAGAGAAATTCCTCCATTCTCCAGAGAATCTTCCCAACCCAGGGATCAAACCTGAGTCTCTCACATTGCAGGCAAATTCTTTGCAATTTGAGTCACCAGGGAGCTATCAGTAATTTTATTATGGCCTCCCTAATTACCTCATTTTAATTTGATTAACTTTTTATTATTATTTTTTTTATTAAAGACCAGACTTCAAATACAGTCACATTCTAATATACTGAGAGTTAAGATTTCAACATACAGGCTAAAGGAGCTATCATTCAGACCATAACAGGCAATCTGACAGAAGTCTACAACTTTATGTACTGTGCAGCACCAGTTTTAATTTATCAACTCTAATACCAGATATATATTTCCTTGCGTATTATTTGCTTGCATTCCTAAACTACACAAAGTATTTATAACTTTTTTATAACAACTAAAAATAATATGTTGAAGACATTGATCATCTTTTGAAGATCTTCAGCTTTTGAGCATTTAGCAGAAATTTTGTGCTGTATTTCAGGAGAGAAATTAAAACTAGATAAGTTGTGCAAGGTCAATAATTAATGGAGACAAGTCAAATTAAACTGCAGCACCTGAAGTAAAACACTGGGCTGTATTGTCCTAACCGATTTGTTCTCTATGGAGAAAAATATACATCACATGTAAATAAAAATAAATACTGCAATGCTTTGATTCATGTGTAGTCTCAGATGTATAAAAGTACTGACAGTATTTTTAATTGAAGTATATTTGATTTAATGGGACGACCCAGAGGGATGGTATGGAGAGGGAGGAGGGAGGAGGGTTCAGGATGGGGAACACATGTATACCTGTGGCGGATTCATTTCAATATTTGGCAAAACCAATACAATATTGTAAAGCTTAAAAATAAAATAAAATTAAAAAAAATAATATTATATTAGTTTCAGGCTTGTGACATAATGGCAATATTTTTAGTACATTATCCTCCATTTAAAATTACTATAAAATATGGGCTATATACTTGGTGCTGTGTTCTAGTAACATTTATTTATACACAGTAGTTTGTGACTCTCAATCTCCTATTCCTATCTTTCCCCTGTTACTTCCCCTCTCCCCCGTAGTTTATTTTCTGTCTGTGAGTCTGTTCCTGTTTTCTTATGTTAATGTGTTTGTTTTATGTTTTATAATCCATATATAAATTATAACATATAGTATTTGTTTTATCTAACTTATTTTGCTTAGCATAACACCCTCTAGGTCCATCCATGTCTTTGCAAATACCAAATTTCATTCTTTTTTATGGCTGAGTAATATTCCTTTGTGTGTCTGTATGTGTATATGTGTATGTGTGTGTGCAGATGTATATAGATGTGTATATGTGTGTGTGCACATGTATGTATATAGATACATACATGTGTGTACATATACCACACATTCTTTATCCATTTATCTGTTGATGGACACTAGACACTTAGATTTCTTCCATGTCTAGGTGACTGTAACTCATACTTTCATGGACACTGGGGTGCATGTATCTTTTCAAAATAGTGTTTGTGTTTTCTTCAGATATATACCCAGGAGTGGAAATCCTTGATCATATGGTAGTTACATTTTTACTTTTTTGAGGAACCTCCTTAGTGTTTTCCATAGTGGTTCCTCAAGTTGACACACCTTTCAGCATTACGTGAGTTCCTTTTTCTCCACATCTTCACCAACATGTGTTATTGGTAGACTTTTTGATGATAGTCATTCTGACAAGTGTGAAATAATATCTCATTATGGTTTTGATTTGCATTTCTCTGTTGATTAGCAATGTTGAGCATCTCTTTATGTGCCTATTGGCCATCTTTATACCTTCTTTGGAAAAATGCCTATTCAGGTCTTCTACTGTATTTTTTTAAATTGAGTTGTTTATTAGTTACTGAGCTGCATGAGATCTTTAATATTACAAATAGTAAATTCTTATCAGTCATATAATTTGCAAATATTTTCTTCAATTAAGTAGGTTGTCTTTTTGTTTAAGTTTTATTTTTATTTTCAAAGTCTTTTAAGTGTAGTTAGGTCCCATTTGTTCATTTTT
The DNA here is from genome assembly GCF_003369695.1 of Bos indicus x Bos taurus. NCBI lineage: Eukaryota > Metazoa > Chordata > Mammalia > Artiodactyla > Bovidae > Bos > Bos indicus x Bos taurus. The sequence goes on along the minus strand of NC_040077.1, from coordinate 99,720,157 downwards.
GCTTTGGTTCACTTTGCCTTAGGTGACATACCCAAATTATTGCTATGATTTATGTCAAAGATTTATATTCTGCCTATAATTTCCTATAGGAATGTTATGGTTTCTGGTCCTATATTTACCACCACCAGTTACTGAAGAGATTATCTTTTCTCCATTGTATGGTTTTGTCTCCTTTTGTGTAGTATGGAAATTCAGAATTCTTCCAGTACATGAGGACTTACTCAGTGGCTCAGCTATAAGGAATTCACCTGTAATTCAGAAGATGCAGGAGATGTGAGTTTAATCCTTGGATTTGGAAGATCCCCTGAGGGGAAAATGGCAATCCACTGTAGTATTCTTGCTGCAAAAAAAATCCCATGGATGGAGGAGCCTGGTGGGCTACAGTTCATGGGGTCACAAAGAGTTCAATAGGACTGACATCCTTCTATTTCTTAGTATCATCTTCAACTCCCTTCATCAGTGAAGAGTGTGTCTCACTGTGTCTTAGAGCTTCATCAGTATCTTAGAGTTTTCACATTATATGTTTTTTCCCTCTCCTGTTAAGTTTGTTTCTAGAAATTCTTCTATTTTTGATAAAATTGTAAATATGATTGTTTTCTTGTTTCCTCTTTCTCATAGTTCATTTTTGTTATATAAAAAACAACAAATTTATGTATATTAATTTTGTATCCTGAAACTTAACTGATTTTGTTTATTAATTCTAATAGTTTTTTGGGGGGGAGGGATGCTGAGACTTTAAGATTTTCTATATATAATAACATGCCATATTCAAATAATAGTTACAAATGCCAGTTTTACTTAACTTTTCTTCTCTCAATTTGGATGCCTTTGACTTCCGATTGCTGTGGCTAGTATACTTCCAATACTGTGTTAAATAGGAGTGGTGAGAATAATAGTCTTTGTCTTTTTCCTGATTTTAGAGGAGAAATTTTAGCTTTTCCCTGTTGAGTATGATGTTAGTAGTGGGTTTTCTCAAATGGCTTTTATTATGTTTCCTCTGTACTAACATTAATGAGAGTTCTTATCATGAACGAATGTTGACTTTTGTCAAATGCTTTTTCAGTGTCTATTGAGATGATGGTGTAACTTTTTTCTTCCTTCCTTTTGTTAATGTGGTGTGTCATATTGATTGAGTTGCAATATTAAATCATCCTCGCCTCCCTGAAATAAATCCCACCTTATCTAAGTGATCCTTTTTATGCATTGTTGGATTTGGTTTTTCAATATATTGTCGAAAAACTGTTTGTCTTTATTCACTAGAGATACTTACCTGTAATTTTATTATTTGTAGTGTCTTTGCTTTTTCTATTGGAGTAATGGAAGGAGTTTGAAAGTGTTTATCTTCTATATTTTTTGAAAGGTTTGGGAAGGATAGGTGTTGACTGTTCTATACTTGTTTGGTGGAATTCTCTCATGAAGCCTTTGGTTCCTATACTTATCTTTATTTGTCGTTTTTGATTACTGATTCAATTTCATTACTAGTGATCATTCTGTTTAGACTTTCTATTTCTGCACAATTTAGTCTTAGAAGATTATCTATTTCTAGGAATTTTTATTTTCTTCTAGGTTGTCCAGTTTGTTAACTTTAAATTATTGATAGTAATCTAATATCATCCTCTATATTTCTATGATGTTCTTTGCAATTTTTTGTTGTTCATTTCTGATTTTATTAGTTGAGCTCTTTTTTTTTTTTTTTTTCCTTATGAGGCTTGCCAAAGTTTCATCACTTTTATTTTTACCAATAGTGGAAGTCACTCAGTCATGTCCAGCTCTTTGTGGCCCAAAGAATTCTCCAGGTCAGAATACTGAAGAGGGTAGCCATTCCCTTCTCCAAGGGACCTTCCCAGTCCAGGGATCAAACCCAGGGCTCCCACATTGCAGGTGGATTCTTTACCAATTTAGCCACCAGGGAAACCCAAGAATACTGGAGTGGATAGCCTATCCCTTCTCCTGCAGATCTTCCCGACCCAGAAATTGAACTGGGGTCTTCTGCATTGCAGGTGGATTCTTTACCAGTTGAGCTACCAGGGAAGACCACCTCCTCTGAATTTTATTGATTTTTCTATAAGTTTTTAAAATCTCTTTCATTTTTTTTTCAGCTCTAATCTTTATTATGTCCTTCCTTCTACTATTTTTGGCTTTGCTTATTCTTTTTATTTTACTTTAGATATATTAGATTGTTAATTTGAGATAATTCATGTTTCTTGAAGAAGACCTGCTTTGTTATAAACTTTCTTCTCACAGCTAATTTTGTTGTATTCTGTAGATACGGGAATGTTGTGTCCACTTTCATTTGTCTCAAACATTTTTTTTTTAAGTTTCCTCTTTGATGTCCTCATTGACTCACTGGTTATTTAATAGCATGTTGCTTAGCCATTGTGTGTTTGTTTTTTTTTTCCCTCTTGCAATTGCTTTCTAGTTTCACACTTTTGTGGTTGAAAAAGATATTTGATATGATTTCAATCTTATATTTAAAGCGGATTGCTTAGTTGCCTAACATGTGATCTGTGCTGGAGAAGGTTTCTTGTTCAATTGAAAGTAATGTTTTTTCCTGCTATTTTAGGGTGGAATGTTCTATATATGTATCTATTAACTTTTTATGATAGAGCCTGTCATTAAGTCCAATGTTCCCTTATTGTTTTTTGGTCTTGGATAATCTATCCATTGATGTAGGCCAGCCCTACTATTATTTTATTATAAATACTATAAAATCTCTATTCATGTCTTTATATTTTCTTTATTTAGGTTCTGTGTTGGGTGTATAAATATTGACAAGTGTTACACTTCTTGTTAGATTGAACCCTTATCATTACATAATGTCCCTATTTGTCTCTTGTTAGACTCTTTGCTTTAAATTGTATTTTGTCTAATATAAATATTGTTATTCTAGCTCTCTTTGATTCCCTTTGCATGAGATATCTTTTGTCTATATTTTCACTTTTATTCTGTGTTTTGTATAAGCTGCTCATATCTGAGCATTTCCTTTGTGGAGGTGGAATTGTTGGTTAGTCTTTTTTTTTTTTTTTTTCTTTTTTCCCTCCATTCAGCCACCTTATGTCTTTTGACTGGGGGCATTTAGTCTATTTACATTTAACATAATTTTTGATAGGTATACTTTTTGCCATTTGGTTGTTTTCTGATTGATTTTATACTTCTTCTCTGTTCCTTTATCCTTCTTTTATCCTATTCCCTTGCAGTTTGATGGTTTTCTTTAGTGGTATATTTGCATTTTTAAAAAATTTATGTTTTGTGTATGTAGTGTAGGATTTTGGTTTTAGTTTGCTATGATGTTCATGTGCATTCCCTTCAAGAGTTGAATCTTGGTTCCCCATAGTCCTCCTGCTTTTCCAGATGTAAGCTCTGCTGATTTTTAAAGTCAGTGTTACGGAGTTTTATCTTCCCAGTGCAAGCCCAGCCTAGAAAGCTTTATGTGAGGATCAGATCCCTTGCTTCTCAGGGGCAACCTTCATGGTTGTGATATACCACTACTTCTGCGTGGCCACTGGAGAAGGAAATGGCAGCCCACTCCAGTATTCTTGCCTGGAGAATCCTGTGGATGGAGGAGCCTAGTGGGCTGCTGTCCATAGGGTCACACAGAGTCGGACACGACTGAGGCGACTTAGCATGCATACATGCATGGCCACACCGAGAGTGAGAGTTCTGATCAGACCACATCTGCCCGACCCATATCTCAATGTGTCCTTTTCTCTATATCCTTAGCTGTGGAAGACCTGTTCTGCTAGCCTTCAGGTAGTTTTGAGAGATACTTGATGTAAATATAGTTGTAGTTTCAGTGGGTCCACAAAAAGGAGCAAACTCAGGATCTTCCCAGTCCACACCTTGGTCCAGAAACAATAAGTCTCAATAGTTTTGTACATTTTAAATAATTATAAAAGAATATTAAAATGGCAGTTTGGAATACTTGTGTATGATATCTAATTGGATGTGAGTACATTAGAGACACTGGAGTAGAAGTTAAGAATTCAGAACTATTTGGACTTGCTACAGAAAGTCTTAACAAAAAATGGTGTTATCTTCAAAGATGTTTATATTAAAGAAAAATAACAAGGATTTGGTATATAATTTGAATAGGAAAAAAAATCTAGAAAACAACATTTTATGCATTTAGCCAAGAATGTATTATTATTTTTAATGTGTGCAAAATTGTCCCTAACCCCTGATTAAATATTCAAAAATTGTGAGGTACTGCAATCACCTGAATTTTAAGGTAAATGAATATTTAAGGAACTATTCACTATTCTCACTAAGTACCAAATTAAAGAAAATCAACTATGATTAAAGAATAGGGAATTATTTCAAATAAAAAAAGGAACAGTGGTTATAAGAATTGTGAAATGCAATAGAGATTTAGAAACAATAAAGATTGATTTTTCTGGAATCATCTGAAGGTAAATGGAAAGCCCAGTGAATCAGTACAATCTCTTCTAATTTTTGGTTGAATGACAACCATATCCTGAAAAGTGTATAACTGCAGTTTTCACATTTTTTTTCTTTAAGTATTTTGTAAGAGAAAATGCTTATAAATTTATGTCCTTCAGAACAAACCATGCATTTCCCCCCCTAGGTTTACTGCTAATATGGTATGAGAAGTTGGTCAAATTTCTTTCATTTTTCCATTTCTTTTTATTTCCATCATCCAGTGGCGTGGATATCAAATTGTTCCTTGGATTAGATGTGTTTTGAAGCATGTAAGGGTTTAATGATTGTCAGTAGTATTCACTCGAACAAAGTCTCTGTGGAGGCATACACTGACAATCAAAGTCAGTTTTAGTCAGCAGCAGCTTACACAAGGAGCGGGATAACTGTGGGTGAATATTGGTAGGCATTCAGTCTTCAATTGACAGAATAGGCAGTTTCCTAAGGCTAAACATAACTGAACCAGAACCAGAGCCTGAGTTTTCTCTTTTCTGATGCATTCTAATGATTTCTATTTAGAGTTGTGGTCCTTGGACACAGTCATGATTGTGTTGTTCAAATAATGTGTTTTTTTTTTTAATTATCAGAAATTTCATTGAATCATTTTCAGTGAAAAACAATATCTAAAAAGACCTTAAGCATTGCATTCTACTTTTTAATTCAACAGCCATCTGTTCAGTGCCAGGGTCTGTTCTAATGGCCATAGCATACACAGAAACAATATAAGGAACCAATTCTGTAATTTAGGAATAAATCAGAAGTTGAAGAGGTAAGATATAAACATACCAAAGGCCACATGAAAAAGAAATTAGAAGCAATGGTTTTTATTTTGTCTTCAATTCTGATTGTCCACAGATAGTTCATCTGCCTTAGCTATTAACAAAGATAACATTACTTATAATAGTTAGCATTTGTTGAACTCTTACAAACATGTCCCTTATATCTTCTATTCTTTATAACACCTTTATAAGAGAGGTATTTGCTATTTACTTTTTAAGAAGAAACTGAGGCTCAGATAGGATAAACAACTTGGTCAAGACCACAAAGCTGGAAGGCACAGCCCAGCTTTGCCTGGCAGTTGAGCTCACATTTCTTACCATATGTTTAACTCTCTCTCTATATATATATACATTTATATATAAATATATATGTATATATATGTACATATGTAAGATATGTATATATATGCGTGTGTGTCTGTGTGTGTGTGTGTATTGGGGAAGTTGTTAGATAAGTCCATATGTTTCAAAGTAGTCTTTATTATTTAAATAGTTTTTAGAAAGTAAAAGGCCCATGCTATTCACATTCTTTCTAGTGGCTGAAAGGAGAGGAACAGTGGATAACTAACATGATTATTTGACCTTATCAGATATTGTGAGCTTAATTGGCACTTAGATATCTCTTGACTTTTCACCCACATTGCCTAGTGACCTGACAATATTAACTCAAAACTATGTTACTGGTGGGCTGCAGTCCATGGGGTTGCTAAGAGTCAGACACGACTGAGCGACTGACTTCACTTTCACTTTTCACTTTCATGCATTGCAGGAGGAAATGGCAACCCACTCCAGTGTTCTTGCCTGGAGAATCCCAGGGGTGGCGGAGCCTGGTGGGCTGCCGTCTATGGGGTCGCACAGAGTCAGACACGACTGAAGCGACTTAGCAGCAGCAGCAGCATGTTACTGGCTGTTTTTCAGCATTAAGCAACCTTACCATTACTAAGTCTCTTCTTATAATTTTATTTGCAATCAATATGCCTTGTAGTTCATGTCATCAGCAGTGGAGTTTCCTACTGAGATGTTTCAAGATATTTGTTCATGGCAGGGTATTAAGAGTACCTACAAGAATGTGACTATAAATTCCATAAAACAAACAGAAATAAAACAAAACAAAACAAAAAAGAAGCTAGGACAAATTCAAGCCATATTTGTGGCTTTTAAATGTAACATTTTATATTCATCTCCTATAATTCTTTAAAAATTACTTGGTTCCATGAGACCCTCCGGATATAAAAGGCTAGAGCAATAAATTTTTGACTGAGGGATTTTCTATAATCTTTCTTCTAATATTTACATAATTAGCTGGCTAGGGAGAAAGGATGTTTGGGATGAGGTGAATAGCATCTCTACCATCATTATTATCAGAAAATTTGTCATGAATAAATTAGATATCACCTACTCATGGGTGGCTTTGTTCAAAATGGTTTGAACATATGGTTTCTCAACATGAACATACCATGATACCCCAATATTCCCATAGCAGAATAATTATTTGTTAAGCTAATGTTTAAGTTACATGTATTATTTTGCAAGACCAGAGTGTAATAAATAAGCAGCATGGATAATGAAAGAGATTCATTTTATACACAAAAATCTCAATTAAATCAGTAAATCCCTTCAGTCCCAGAATCTGGTCAAAGGAGTAACTGTTGTTTTTAACCTGACTTTTCATGAAGATAATAAAAATGTTTCTAAGAATAATTACATACATTAAATAATATGTGAATGCAAAGATGTTCTTAGTTATATCTTACTTTCTCATTTGGCTAAAGGCACTTGGAGCACCCTCTTCTGTGATTAGTTGATCTTTATATGGTCACTGTTGTTCTTTGCTCATATCTATAACACTTTTTATACTAGAGTCTTCATTATTTGTAGGTTATTTGTAGCCTCTGCTAATGTGTGGCCAAAAAGCCCATGCCAAGTGGTACATCTTTTTCAGTTAATAACTACAAAGAGTTTATCCCTCTAATAAACACTGCAGAATTTCTGCGGACATTGTGTCTTTGCTCATAAACCCCTTCTTTTTCCTGAGTGTGCTTCACCTGTTTTTTCTCTAATAATCCCATCCCTGTGACCTTCTATCCTATGATAAGCCAATAGATTTTTACGGTTTTTATTAAAAAAGAGCCACTTCCTAGGTGAAGTTAGAGCTAATCATGAGTTTGTTAGGAAGAATGATGGATATTATAACATGTTTTAGCCAAAGGATTAATAATATTGATTATACCCTATACTCCAACTTTTATCATAGTGCCGTCATCACTGTAACCCAGAGTACTTGATAATTATTATATACAAGCTAAAAATAAATTGTTTTTATAATGAATGAAATAATTTTACCTTTGGACAAAATGATGTTAAAAAGAGTTCGTGATCTCTATTTTAAGAATGCAAAGAAATATTAGCTCAATCATTTTTAACAGTGGTTGGAGGAGAACTCATAGGGCTCTGCAGCTATACTATGTCAGACAGGTATAGTTTTAAAGCACGCTGTAGCATGCAAGCAATGCATGCCTCTGCTGATCTTTAACCCCTCTTTTTCATTCATCTCTTCGATCCAAAATGCTCAGTGTCTCAGGAATTCCTGTTGTGGCTCAGAGTTCCCGATTTGATGCCAGACATGAGTAGTTTCATGTGTCTCTTGCCACTTTGTCACCATCTCTCTCTGTTTGCATTATGCTTGTCATGGTGACCAGTGGTAGTGTGTTTATCCTTTGGGCCTGGAATAAGAATATAAATGAAGACTTACTTGTTGTGTGGCTTATTATTTACTTATAAATCAAGCAACTATTATTCAATCAAATGAATTCTATCTCCCATTTTGACAAATATGTCTTTATAACAACCTGGAAAGCCAAGTGAAATGTTAGAATTTTTGGACTCCTCAGGATTATGGTCGTATATAGAGAGATGGCCTTCAGCTTGTAGCCCTTACATCACTTAGTTCTATCCATATTCTGAGAGGCCTTGCACAGAAGTGAATGGACACTCTGGCCCACACATCCGGGATCTATACTCCCCCTTAAACATTTAATTAAGCACACTCCCCCTTAAAGATCTGCCCCTGGACCACCCCATCCTTCCTTGGTGCGCTCACATTGGTGGCACAGTCTGTTGTCTGGTGGACAGAACACAACTGGGAAAGATGATATCACTGACCCTAAATAAATATTTGGTGAGGAGTGGGCTTTTGAGGAATGAAATTCTGGGTTCACAGAGGTTTGCAGCATGATCTATCTAGAAGAGAAGATTGCAGGCTACAGATAGGTATCCTCTGACTCTTCAGACTACCTAGTGGTGAAGGTATGGCCAGTGAAGAGACACAGTGTTTAACAAACATTTGTCGATCTCTTACTGAGTAACAGTACTGATCTTGTTATATGGGACACAGGAGTGAGCAAATTAAATGGTTGTACTAGTAGTGCCTATATTCTGGGAAAAGGCGAGAAAGACTATAAATATTAAATGTGGTATATATATAAAGTATACAGTATGTTAGGGAGTGAAAAAGATGAAAGTGGGTAAAAGTGGGAGGGTCACCATATTAAATAGGTCAATCAGAGGTGATCTCAACTGAGAAAGTGAAACTTGAGCAGAAACCTGACGGCAGTGAGAAAATCAGCAAAGAAGATAGCAAGAAGGAGTGAAACTCAGGCTCTTAAAATTGCACTGATCACTTTGAGGTAGGACCATGCTCAGCATACTGAAAGAACAACAAAAAGACCAGCAAAACTGGAAAGAGTGAGCAAGGTGTTAAAGTTAAAAAGAGAAGTCAGAAAAAGAATGATGAACAGATCATATAGTACAGAGTTGTCCATTAGAAATGCAATGAGAGGCATAAAAATGTAATTTTTAATTTCCATGTAGCCACAACATAAAGGTACAAATAAACAGGTAAATTCAGCTTTAATAATGCAGCTAATATAAATCAATTTATCTAAAATGTTTTCATTTCAACATGTAATCTTTGAAATCCATAATATGTTTTACACTGACAGCATATCTCATTTCATACTAACCATATTTCAGTTGTTGAGTGGACATCTATGACTAGTGGTTTCTCTATGGGAAAACACAAATAGAGGTTTTGACTCATTTGACTCACAGAATTTTATTACTGTGAGTGACTTGGGAGACATTTCAGTTTTAAGAAGTGTCATGACTCGATTTATGTTTTTAAAATATCAGGGCTAGGCTTTACTGAGAATACACCAGAAGGCACCAAGAGCAGAGACGATTATAGTGATCTTGATAAAGAATGATGGTAGCTCAGAGGATACCAGTGGATGTCATACATGCTTGGATCCTTAATCCTTTTAAAGATAGATGTGAATGGGAATTCAAGAGTACCCCAAGACTTTGGCCTGAATAATAGGAAGGATGAATTGACATCAGCTAAGGTGACAAAGGCTGTTGGTAGGATGTGGAAGGTTGACAGACATTAAGCTTTGTGTATGTGTATCTGAGAAGTCTGTGAGGCATCCAAGTGAAGATGCAGAGTAGGCAGTTGGATATGAATCTGGAGTTTAGGAGTTTGGAGGTAATAATAGTTTGGAAGACAAGCGGGTAAGAGTAGACAGAGAAAAACAGAGGACCAAAGCCTGAAGATGGGACATCTGACATAAAGAGATCTAAAAATAGTCTGAAATTGGCATTAAATAATATCACATTTGTTCACACTTCTGAATTATATATTTTTTAAAATATAAGACCCATATTTATTACTGTTCATATATGCATTTGGGACTTCCCTTGTGGCTCAGTGGGTAAAGAATCTGCCTGCAATGTGTGAGACCTGGGTTTGACCCCTGGGTTGGGAAGATCTCCTGGAGAAGGGAACAGCTACCTACTCCAGTATTCTGGCCTGGAGAATTCCATGGACTGTATAGTCCATGAGGTTGCAAAGAGTTGGACATGACTTTTATTTATATGTATTTTATCAAAAACTATAGATGAAGCCTAAAGTCTTTTTGTGAGGTTTTTTTTTGCTTTAAAATATCTCACAAACCTTCAAATAATTAACTTATAGACAACTACATTTAAACAGCATACAGTTAAAATAAAAATTGTTTTAATAATTAAATTAGAAACCATAATCAGTATCTAATGCAAATTGTGTGTATCTAATGCATATATGTACAATATGAATTATATATGTATATAGTCAGAAATATATTGATATAAGACAATTGTTCTTTGATTTCTATAAAATTAAACAATAATATAGCAGCTTGAAATCTGTCCACAGTCTACAAATTAATGCGACTTTATTTTGTGATAAGTTTACCAGTTTATTTTTAAAATATAAGGATTGATAGTTATGTGTTCTTATCTAATTTTGGTCTGTCAGAGAATGAGATCTTTATTTTTTTAATTATATTCAGATCTCAGACATGAAGAGTACTTCATACAATAAAATTCAGTAAATTATTTTTACTGTAAACACATTCTTGACTTAAAAATAAAATGCAACCCTCTCTTCAAATGAAATTCTAACCCTTGTGATCTTGTGTGTCAAGGCAATTATTTATAATATGGTATGGAAATTAGTATATTCAATTAAAAGCTGAAAGTTAGAATTAAATAACTCAATTTTATCTACTTGACTATGTAAACATACTGACAGTTTTAAATTGTTTGACACAGGCCATCATTTGTGTCTTTTCAGTCTATACGAGAAGTCACAGGCTACGTGTTGGTGGCTCTTAATCAGTTTCGCTATCTGCCTCTGGAGAACTTACGCATTATCCGTGGGACAAAGCTTTATGAGGATCGATATGCCTTGGCAATATTTTTAAACTACAGAAAAGATGGAAACTTTGGACTTCAAGAACTTGGACTGAAGAACTTGACTGGTAAGGAAAACATACAAAACAGCAAATATACTTGTATTATCAATATAATGTGATAGACACACACAAATGTGTACATGGTTTCTGCAGCATGTATTACATTGAGGAACTTTATAAAGCATTGAAATACATATTAATACTACTTATTCATTTTGTGAGAAATGATGCTCTACATTGCCCCAGTTTTATGTACAGATATTGTAAATGCAATCTGAAGGATAGCATATGACTGTATCTCATCTGAGCAGAAGTACACGCTAAGGAAATGCTCAGTGACTGAAAACAGATATGAAGCGGGTTTAAGAATGCTCTGCTCAGTAGTCTCAGGTGAATAGTGGACCATATCATCAAATCTCTGCAATAACATCCTAACTCTCACTTTCGTTAAAGCTCAGTAAATACACAGACTATTATATCTTGTTCCATTAATCTAGCTTTTCGTACAATCTCTTATTTTTGGAAAACATATCTAATGTTATGTTTTTAACATTAATCAAAACATTAATACAGTTTTGATTTCTTTTACTGAGCAACTCACTAAGTGCCATAAGGAGTTCTTCCTCAGAAAGCTTTAATCATCAGTGATTTTTTTCCCCCTAAGATTGGAATTAGGTATCATCTTGCTACAAATAATTCTGTGCAGGACTCTGTGTTATAAGCTGGCTTTTGCAATTCCATTGATGTCTTTTCAGTTCATGTAGTTCAGAGTTCATAAAGCCTATGGTGGAAGCTATTGGTACAAGAATTTTAATCATGAATTTTATTATATGTTCCTGCAACCAAAAATGTGCTAATTAGTAATTACATCAGAGTGGGAGAAAGGCGTTTGAACTATTAATTTAACCTGAATTAATAAAATGCAAAATTAATATTTTTTTGTGTGTCTTTGAGTCCACAAAGCGGCCATGTTTCTTGATACTGGAATTTGAAATATTTTAGAAGTATTGCCTTAAAATATTAAGAAACAAATAAGATTAATATTGTCAGGTTATTAAAATTATGTATTTATATATTTGCAGAAGACATAAAATATATAATTTTAAGTTAGAAGTAGCTTAATAGTTATACAGATGTGAACCAAAATTGGAGTATCTTAGATGAAGGAAGGAGTGATGATTATGTTATTTATTTTGGACATGATTGCTATAGACTTCATGACATAATGGTAAATGCAAATTGTCCAGAATTTATATCCTTCATCAACATTTTTACCTTTTTTTTAGTTCAAAATACTTTCTTTACTGAAGAGCAGGGTATTTGACTAAATTGCTACTTGCATGGAAATAATGATAGGAGGAAGAATTTTGGAAATAGAGAAAAATTGAATGATTGAAATTAGGAATCCAAAAATAACATGATCCAATTAAAACTTGCCAAAAGCACATTGTGTTTTCTTCTTGCTTTTCCTCTGATTATATTAAAGAAAAATTGAATAAATTTATTTTCAAAATCTTATAACATATGATTATGTTATTATTCCACAATATATGCTATTTGAAGAATCTTCTCACAAAGAAAATTAGTCTTTAAAGAGTTATTCATTTCCACATTTACTTAACCTCAATACTATTAAAATATAAAAAAGGAATTATTTAGTCACAGTTATGCAACATTTGAGTATATCTTTTCTGTTAGCTTCCACCATGTCTTGTTATTGTGACTGTTGTCTTACTTATGATTGACTAGTTTCATATCAAAATATAGCATTATTATCTTAAAAATATTATTCCCTAAATTGCCAGAAAACCTTATAATATTTTCCTGTGTAGCAGTAAAGATGGAAAATTAATAAATGAGTAAAATAATTATTTGAAATGTTTAGAAAAGATAAGTATTTATTCAACAGTTATTATTAATTTCTTATTTGAATATGAATTAATGAAAAGTACAGTAAAATAAATGGTGGAAAATTTAGATATTTTGGAAATTTTATATATATATATATATATATATATAAAAAAATAATATGAATGATGACTACATGCCAACACTATTCCATGAGACAGTCTAGAATTATTGATCATATTTTAGGTAATAAGATCAATAGTGTTACTCTTATTTTGAAAATCAGAAGTTTTACAGTAAGTACCACCATGTTTGGGTATAAGAATATACGAGGAAGGACAGGAGACTTGTAACTACTTAACTCTTTATCAGAAAGGAATTGGGATAAAATTTGCTCTACAGTAATATCTTAGAGAATTTAGTCTCCTAAGTAACTTGATCAAACTAGTAAGCAAACATTGCAGTTCACTTTAGGTAAGATTGTTTTTGGGTTTTGGAAAGAGCTTTCTTTTCTTGTTGATATGTTATACAAAAAAAAGAAGATATATAATGTTATATTAAGGGTGGAACTACTGGGGCTAGCCCTAATTTTAGACTCAGGGTTCACATAATGTGAAGGGAAATAGAAAACCTGCTAAGTAGTCCCATACCTCATTGCCTAACTGCAGTAGTGAGTTAAACTTTTAACCCAGTTCTTAAGGGGCCTGTAGTATCAGCATCACCTGGGTATTTGTTCTATAAATTCAGATTCCTGGGCTTCACCTGAGACCTAATGGATGGTAAATTCTGGGGCTCGGGCCCACCAATATGTATATTAAGGACCCCTCCAATATTTCTGATAACTATTAAAGTTTGAGAAACAAAGTTCTAATTAATTAAAGATACTAAGGAATGGTAGCAAAGTATCTGGTTAGCCTCTTCACCCTTACTTGATCCAAATACTTTTCATTCATTTATTATCTCCTGGAGAGAAGAGAAGGAAAAGTACAGATATGTTCATGATTGAATGACAAGAAATATACTTCCGGTTGATATAGGAATGAAAAGAACACATTAGGAGCCTGGATGGAAGTGAAAGTCATTCAGTCGTGTCTGACTGTTTGTGACCCCATGGACTATGCAGTCCATGGAATTCTCCAGCCCAGAATACTGGAGTGGGTAGCCTTTCCCTTCTCCAGGAGATCTTCCCAACCCAGGGATCAAACCAAAGTCTCCTGCATTGCAGGCAGATTCTTTACCAGCTGAGCCACAGAAAAAACCTTGGATGGAAACGTTTGTATAAAAGAGTGCAGAGACAAGCAAGATGCTGGGAATGAACTTTCTTCCGTATTACCATTTTGTCTAATATCAATTTTATATAATGGTAAACCATTATAAGGACAATAATAATTTATCGTGAATTTTCCTTTTGAGCAAGATTTTCTTTTTGAGCACTTTCGACAAAATAAATAACAAGTACTATGTTATAGCAAATAATTTTGAGATTGACATTTCAAGGCTTTTTGATGTATTCATATTTTGTGTTTCTCCTGAAATCTTTTTTTCTGTGTTGACTTTAGAATAATATTTAGAATGATATGCCTTTATAATAGTACGTATGCTCCTGCAAACTCTATCTTTGTGTAAAAGGGATATTTGGTTAACATGAGAACTGTCATATATAAGGGTTAATAGTTGGATACCACTTACATGTATATAAATTAACTCTTCACCTTATGCATTTTTATTAATTTAGCTTGATGCTCACCAGAAGCTATTCCTTGGATGATAAACATTACTACAGATCTCACTTAGCTACTTTTGTTGTGGTTATGACCAAAGACAAGAACCGTACTTAAACATGTTTTCTGGCTAAACAGAAAGACTTGTCTTCCTCCTGCCACTCACATTTCCCTGGTCCATTATGAATGAGGTGGGGAAGTGCGAAGGGTAAGGCCCCTAGACTAAGCATATGACACACAATCCAAAATGGAGTAAGGAACGTGTCTTGGCAAGCTCTCAGTGCCCTGTTACACTGATCGTCCTTTTCTGGTCAAGAGACAGCACGTACTGCCATCCGTGTTTCCCATCAGACACATATTCACCTTCAGGTCACTGGGAATGACATCGCTGCGTTACAGGGCAGGGACAGGGAGAATGTGTTACTACTTCCTCAGTTAAGGTCACTTGCATGTGCTGTGGTTCTTCTTAATCATTCTCAGTGATGATGTTCTGATGATTTTATCAGCTCCTTCTTAAACAAACATTCACACTTGAAATTCAAGTTAATGTTTAATACATCTAAAACCTTAAGTTGATGAGCTCCTACTTATTTAGTCACCTGTCTGGCCAAAATATAAAGGTTATTTTATTATATGGGACATAAAAACCACTCTTATTTTGCTCTTTTATAATTTACAAAATTACCTCATCTGTTAGTAATGGTGGACAATATGATACAATTTAATCTATATTTTATATTGTAGATATGAAGGAATCTTTGAGAAATACCTAAGGGTACTAACATCTGTTCTAGTATCTATATCCTTTTTTATAATGATGATAACCTAGGTACAAATTTAAGATATGCATTTGTTTTTTTACACCAAATTTCAAATTGAATATTTAAATTGTCACTTTATGAATTAGAGAATATATGTTTTGAGTAGGTGAAAGTTCAGATCAGATCAGATCAGTCGCTCAGTCGTGTCCGACTCTTTGTGACCCCATGGACTGCAACATGCCAGGCCTCCCTGTCCATCAACAACTCCCAGAGTTTACTCAAACTCATGTCCATTGAGTCGGTGATGCCATCCACCCATCTCATCCTCTGCCGTCCCCTTCTCCTCTCGCCTTCAATCTTTCGCAGCATCACGGTCTTTTCAAATGAGTCAGTTCTTCACATCAGGTGGCCAAAGTATTGGAGTTTCAGCTTCAGCATCCGTCCTTCCAATGACTATTCAGGACTGATTTCCTTTAGGATGGACTGGTTGGATCTCCTTGCAGTTCAAGGGACTCTCAAGAGTCTTCTCGAACACCAGAGTTCAAAAGCGTCAATTCTTCGGCGCTCAGCTTAGACTTATAGATTCATATATTAATGCCTGTAATATAGATGACTATTTTAATTGGTTAACTGTGTACTGAGTCATCTTAATTATTTGAGATGTGGACGAAATCAAAAAGTAAAATGCTTAAGTTACTTTGAGGAGCCCACAATAATAATGTAAAGGATATATTAAATTTACTGAATTCTCCTAGACTAAAAATAAAATAAAATGCTTAGTCTAGGAAATACAACATCTGAATTGATGAAATGTCTGAGAAATACATCTGAATGTCTGCCTTCGAGTATGTAATGGCTACTAATTAAAATAGTACACCAAAGAATTGTAGCACCTTTTAATGTTTAAAGTTCCTAACCTACTTTGGCGTTATTAATTCTCAAATAAATAATTTTTAATGGAAAGGCCACCTGTAATTGACTCAGTGTATGTCAGAAAGCATAGATGTGGAACCAGAAAAATCAGTTTAAATGTCATATCATCACTTAGCATGTCTCACTGAGACTCAGAGTCTTCATCTTTAAACCCGAGGAAACTTCTACCTCAGAGTGTTAGTTAGAGGCATTAGTGAAATAAAGCAGGGAACTTGTCAACCACAGCACCTTCCATGTAGAGAGTACTTAGGAAACCTCAGTGCTCTTTCTCTGTATTGTTTTGTTTTTAGCTTTCCTTTGTGTCAACACACTGACAAAACAATTGTACCTGTTTCTGCATATTCAGATAGATGCCTATTGCTTCACTGCGGCTTTGAAAAGTGACTTGTTGAGACAAAAGGATGCTCCGAATTTCAGCATCTCTTCCTGATTCTACTTTGAAACTACTTTAAGTATAAGATGTCTTTCTCTGGCAGTGAGAAGCCTGAGGCTTTTCTTTGACTACTTTCAGTCTGATTGCTGCCTTGGGTACTTCACAGCTCTTCTTTCCTGTCTTTCAGTGTCTCATGCCAAGCACCTGTTGCCCTAGCCCTTCATTTCAAATTCCCATCATCATGTTTCACTCTTCATTGGCCCTGACATTTGTCTTGACCTAGACAAGAGACATATTCATTCTAAGTTCTTTTACTGACAGTAGAGTCACTAAGCATTCTTCAGCACCTCTGGGAAAGGTCTTAGTAATGTTTGAGTGGGTTCAACTAGCCTGTTTCGGGGATTGCTGTTAAATACGATGTTTGACAAAAGTACTACCAATATTTACATAAGAAGCAGCACTCAGCATATTGTGAGATCTACAGGAACAAAATGATCCAAAGAATATTTCTAGCTTAAGGTAAATTACTTGGAAAATGATCTGATCAAAACTAACCTACAGTGAAAATCCTGTGAGTCAGATGGAATCAGTGAAGAGTGGCACATTCTTATGAAGGTGTCAATTTTTAGATCAGGTCCACAATTTCTAAAATTGATACTCTAGCCAATGTTTTCTAAAGAAGATTGTTTGCTTGTCATGTCAAACAGTGTGCATTAACTAGAAAAATGAAAACGACAGCAATACATTTATGTATATAAGTAAGACAGAAACATAGTTGAAAGGAAATGTTATAATTATGGGATCAGAGAGAGTGACCAGTTGAGCAGATTTCTAGGACTCAGCTTTAGAGAACTAATAAGTGAATTTATGGAACCGTATGAAGGTAAAAAGGGAATTTCTTCTGCTGTATCACTGATCAGAAGAGAGAGCATTACTGGAAAAGTGAAACACGGGAAGGGGGAATCTCCAGGGAATAAGACCATTTTCTTTTTTTTTTCTTCACTAGCCATCATGTTTTCTGTCATAGGTACTAAGATAATCTACTCAGGCCATAAGAAGCCACACCCTTGGTTTATCTCCCATTCAGGGTTCCTGAAAATTCCCATTCTCTGAACTGCATTCTTTTCCATCTCTATAGCATACTTAGGAAAAGCTGAGGAAATTTAGCTTAATGGGACTCTTTCAGGAAAATTCCCTACTTGAGACTTTAAACCTGTCATTATTCTTTCTTGTCACTAACATATACCAAGATCTGTATGTTCCCTTCCCTAAGAGAAAGTATATATATATATATATTCTAAGAAAATATGTAAGGTCAACAAACTCCCATATTAAAGCCCATTTATTAAGAAAGCATGCTTGTTTGCTTATGACATTTAGAAAATGGAGGAAATTCTTTGCTCCTCAGGGTCTGAAATGCAGTGAGAGAAACGGATTTGTTATCACCATAAGTCCATGATTTGACTCTGAGGAAAGACGTAAGAATATCAGAATATCTACCTCCTCTTCACATTTGCTTTGCTGGGCCTGCAAATTGTTGCTATTGTTTTTAGTCACTAAGTCATGTCCAACTTTTTGTGACTGTAGCCTGCCAGGCTTCATGTCCATGGGATTTCCCAGGCATGAATACTGGAGTGGGTTGCCATGCCCTCCTCCAGGGGATCTCCCTACTCACGGATCCAACCTGTGTCTCCTGCATTGGCAGGCAAATTCTTTACCATTAAGCTGCCTAGGAAGCCCAGACCTGCAGATACTTGACTGAAAAGAGCTGGTAAATTCTCTGCATCATTCCCAGTTACCAAACAAGTTGGGGCCAGAATCATTAGATTATGGCACATTCTGATTTGCTGGAATCAAATTGGAACTCATGAATCAGTTTGAGTAATATTTGGGGAGAACCTGAAACTGTATTTAATGAGAATAAAGACTATGTGAGATCTTTGACAAGTTTACTTAGAGGAGGCAGCCCCATTCTTGGCAGATGCTAAGACGCTAGGTCAGAGGTTAGAAACGAGGCTCCATGTTGTTGCCTTTCCATGTTTATCAAAGGCATGATGATTTTAATATCCCACATTGTCATGGAGTTTCAAACTTTACAAAATGTTTCAAGTTTCCCTTTCTTTGTTTCACAAACAGCTCGTTAGTGTTGACCTGGAAAGACTCTTTATTGTCATTTTACATCTAAGGAAACGAAGCTTGAAGTTTTGTGGTTAATTGTTGTTCAATCCCTCAGTTGTGTCTGACTCTTTGCGACCCCATGGACTGTAGCATGCTAGACTTCCATGTCCTTCACCATCTCCTGGAGCTTGCTCACATTCATCTCCATTGAGTCAGTGATGCCATCCAACCATCTTGTCCTCTGTCATCCCCTTCTTCTGTCTTCGAACTTTCTCAGCATCAGGCTCTCTCCTAATGAGTCAGCTCTTTGCATCAGGTGGCCAAAGTATTGGAACTTTAGCATCTGTCCTTCTAATGAATATTCAGGATTGATTTCCTTTAGGATTGACTGGTTTGATCTCATTTAGGATTGACTGGTTTGTGGTTAATAAGGACATCTTATTCTAGAATCTAGATTTGTTTTTCATTTCTTCATATTATGCCATTCCTAAGAAATAGGACAATTTCTCCAGGTGAGGCCACAGTCAGCAAGGTATTAAAATGGCTATAAACATGAAAAATTCAAACTTTGAACAGAAGACATTAAGGTTGTATTTTAGTAAGACCTTCTTGATTTTAATTGTTACATAATACTTGAATACATTATGAATGTATGAATGGGAAATGTTAAGTGAGTTCACAATAAAATACAAGCAAACACATAAAATGACAATCTTATAAACAATCTTATAACTATTAAAAGTTTATTTTATTTATTAACTAATTTTATAGCTATTGCTATTTGACTGCAGCTTTTTAAAAATAGAAGTTACTATTCTCTTAACCATGATTCAGATGTTTATTAATAGACCCCATTTTACCGGTGAAAGTTCAGGATTCTTTTGGAAAGTGATGTCAGTTCAAATATTTATTAGCTTTATTTTCTTCCACTTGTATATTCAAGACATTGTGCTGAGATATGAGCTCATCCAAATTATCTCTACATCCCTGTCTTCTCTCAGTAAATATTATAGTTCTGACAAATATTTACCCACCAACTGCAATGTGAAAGCATTGGGAATGTATTTTCCCCAGTTATTTATATATTAATTTTTGGTCAAGCATCTATGGGATCAAGTGCCCCCCATTTTAATCTAGTTTACCTTCTAAAGCAGAGCTGTCCAATAGAACTTCCTGTGATGATAGAAACATTCAGTCTCTGCTCCATAAATTGAGTGGTCAATAGCCAAATGTGGCTACTGAGAACCTGAAAGGTGGCTAGTGCGATGAAGGAAATTGATTTTCAATTATATATAGTATAATTTATTTAAATTTAAATAGCCACGTGTGGTTAGTGGCAATCAGGCAGTAAAGTCTTAAAAGGATAACATATTTTCTGAACCCAAGCAGGAGGCAGTGAAATTTACAAGCATGAAGAAAGAATTAGAGCACAGGCTCTAAATCCGGATGCTCTCCATTCAAATCCTTTTTAGATGCAAGTTATTCGATGTTTTAAGCCTTAATTTCCTCTTGAAATGAGTGTGATGAGCATGTAGTTTGAAAGACAGTTGTGAAAGTTGAATTATAATTTACATATAGCATTAAGTGGGCTTCCCAGGTGGCACAGTGGCAAAAAATCCACCTGCCAATGCAGAAGAGGCAAGACACACTCATTTGATCCCTGGGTTGGGAGAATTCCCTGGAGTAGGAAATGGCAACCTACTCCAGTATCCTTGCCTGGAAAATTCCATGGACAGAGGAACGTGGCAGGCAACAGCCCATGGGATCCAAAGAATCAGACACGACTGAGCTCATACACACATACATGGCATTAAGTGCAGTTCCTGAAATAAATATTAGTCATTATTATAATATTGGAGAGGAAGAATGCATTTGGTAAGAATAATAGAAACAGTCGACTTTTACAGTCATTGAAAGCATGTTTGACTTACGTGATCAAATTGTATAACATAAAAGCTCTCATTTATGATTTAGTGCCTGACCATATTGTATTTGAGCAAGCTGAGTTCTGGATGCCATGCTTTGCTTCTTAATATGCTTTAAGCTGCTAGGTATTAGGACTTAGGATTTCTGTTTATCAGAAATCTGACTTTTTAAAAATGAGATTTTTACTCTGCGCCTCACAGGGGAGACTAAAAGCACTTAGTTATAAGTAGGTCCCTAAGTCTCTGTCTTAAATAACTTAATTGAAAAACCTAAGGACTAGAAGATTATAATGATTTTTATAGTAGAGAAACTATATTGAAAAGTCTGATCAGAATTATTTCTGGCATAGACAATAACTTATCTTTAGGATTGTCCAGTTTATGTTGAAAGTTTTTCATTATATAATATTTATTTAATAGCAAATTAGTAACAAAAGAAACTCTACTATAGGATGTTTTGTCAAATAGGTAACTACCATATTTCACCAAATCTAAGTCATCATCAATTGTAAAAAAAAGTTTTTGATCACTATTTTCAGGCCACACTGGAAAAAAAAAAAGAAAGAAAAAGTAAAATCCCAGTATAAATGTAAAAGATGGTATGGAAAATCTAGTCTTAACAATATTAAATATGAAATATGTATGCATTTTGTTCAACAGAATAAAATGATAAACTAATCATATGTAAACAAAATAGAGATACAACAAACATTATTTTCATGAATCATAGCAAAACTGCTGCTTTCTAATTGTTAAACTGTTTGCTGGGGAAGCATCTGAAACAAGTTGCAATAGAAATAGCCAATATTTCAAAAAATATGAGTGGTATTTTCCATTTATCTATATCTATCAGAAGATAGAGAAATGTGAATTTACATGGCTTAACACCTTTTGATGTAATAAACAATACTAACCAGGAAATTTGAATTGTTGGGTTTTTTCCTGAGTTGAGCTGGTTACTGACTCTACCAGCAAAAGAGAAGAAAATTATTTCAAAGGTAAAAAAAAAAAAGAAAACATTTTTCTAGAAATTTCCCTTAAACTTTCCTCTTTTGGTAATATATAAAAGGTTATTATAGAATACCAGAGAGAAAAAAAAGAATGTTTTCACTTGTATCTTTTTTACCAGTCTACCTGGAAGTTCAGTACAATGCTTTTATCTGTTATTCTAGATCCCATAGTATGGTACCCTCCTCCCACCCTTAATACTTTATGACCCTTCTGTAAAATGTATTTTATATGTTCTAGCTGTAATTCTATTGTAAACTAAGTCAAATTGTGTTAGTTATTAAATCATAATAACCACAACAATTTTAAGGAATACCTGCAGGGAAAAAATGAAGAAAAAATGATAACCTGTAACCTTTTTCTTCCTTTGAGGACTATTCAGTTCACTCAATTTCATTAGTGCTATGATGCAAATTAGAGGTTTGATTTTTGGTATCAGTAATGTGGGAAAAAGCTGGTGTTGAAAAAACCATTTTGTATTTTCAATCTCCTATGAAAGGGACTTCAAATTTTAATTCAATATTTAAATGACATTTAATGAGTATATTGTGATAACTATTGACAAAGTAAAGCATAATTTCAATTTTAATAGTTTCCAAATTATCTAAACACTCTGCTTTAATATTTGGTGAGGTGGTTCTGTATTATGTAGAATTAAACATCTGTTGATGTCTCATCAAGTACTTACTATTATGAATTTTCTAGCTTTAAAACTGTAAAGCTTTAAATTCTTTTTTAAAACTGTAAAAAAGAATTTTACTAAAATTCTTTTAGTCTTTGTATCTTTGTTGCTGCTCTTTTTAGCATAATAAATCTAGGAAACAAAATATCTATATGGTATAACAGAACCCAGCATATATATATGACTACTACTATTATTGCTTAGGGCTAGTGCACTGGGACGACCCAGAGGGATGGTATGGGGAAGGAGGAGGGAGGAGGGTTCAGGATGGGGAACACATGTATACCTGTGGCGGATTCATTTTGATATTTGGCAAAACCAATACAATTATGTAAAGTTTAAAAATAAAATAAAATTTAAAAAAATAAAAGTAATATTTAGATTAAAAAATAAATAAATAAAAATTATAATAGCATTCATAAATAATATGTATTGCTGTGTGTAAGTTACTGGTTTATAAACATTGTCTCTCTTCATCCTTATAATAACCCCAATTAGTAGGTTACTGTGATTATTTCCATTTTGAAGATGAAGAAACTGCAGTTTTCAAATTAAGCAATGAGACATAAAGGCCTGTTGCTTAATCTATGAGGTTCAGATTTGAAGCCAGTTATTATAATTCCAGATTTTCCTTTATCATCATGCTACAGAGCTTCTGAGAAGGAAGGAGGTCACATGACACTGAACTTTTATCATCTTCTGCTATGTGTGAATGAATTGAGAATCTGTGAAATTACTCATATGAGGAGGTCATATTCCTCAATTCAGTCTTTCTTTTTTATTTCCTAATAAAGCTTTAGTTAATGTAGATACTTTACTAAGGAAGTTAAATTATTCTAAAAAACATGAAGATTGCATAAGTGAATTGAATTATTTCTTATGATATTGAAAAATAATTTTACAGGCCATTTAGGTTTATTCCTACAGATATTAGGAACTAAACTGATAGAGTATATTAACAGAATTAAAAAGTGCTCTAATTGGGAACTTACCTCATGACCTTTTAAAAATTAACACTAGAATTTAAAAAAATTAAAACACAGATTAAATAAGTATATTTGGTGCGTGTTTTGTTTTGATTTAGCTCCAAAAGTTGTACATTTGGTCAAGATAAGTTTTTTGATCCTTGCCTTAGTCTAGTGTTCTTTTTACTGTATTATTTCAAAAATGATTTTATTCAAGGTTC
The DNA here is from genome assembly GCF_003369695.1 of Bos indicus x Bos taurus. Taxonomy (NCBI): domain Eukaryota; kingdom Metazoa; phylum Chordata; class Mammalia; order Artiodactyla; family Bovidae; genus Bos; species Bos indicus x Bos taurus. The sequence goes on along the minus strand of NC_040077.1, from coordinate 99,696,594 downwards.
TAGAGAGAGGGAGGAAACATTTTAAAGATATTTTGTTATTCTGTTTTTTCTTCAAACATTTATTTTTAATTAAAGGAAAATTGCTTTACACTATTGTGTTGGCATCTGCTATACATCACCATGAGTCAGTGTAGAATGTTCATGTGTCCCCTCTCTTTTTAACCTCCCTCCCACTTCTTACCCCTTCCCACCCCTCTAGGTTGTTATAAAGATTTTTTTAAAATATATATTAATCTATATATGCTTGGGTTTGAATTCTTATTTACAAAAGGGAAGAAAATGAAACAAAAGCAGTTCTAGAGTTCATGTCTGACTCAGTAGTAATCCAAATTCATCCACTATCTACCAAATACTATGAAATTTGATATGTGCTTTATAGGGTCATTCAAACAATATTATTTAGTAGTTTTGCAAGGAAAAGATGGTAGAGATAATAAAGTAGTTAGTACATGGTCTACTTATAGATAATGTCTTTTAGAAAAATGAAATGGAGCAAAGCAGCAGCCTATGTCATTGCTATCACTTTTCGCATAGTCAATGTGTGGCTCAATTTCACACCTATGCATTACATTGTCATTTCGTGTAGTTAGAAATTACATGTCATAATGATAAATCTTTGCAATTAAAATTGTATCATGCTTCAAATGCAGCCCTGTGGTGCTTAGGGAAAGGGGTGGATCAAGAACTAGTGTCTTGGCTCAAGTGCCTCTTAAAAATTAAGAAAATCTAACTATCACTTGTGCAAAATAAATACATCAGAGGTTGCAAAATAAGTTATCAACTCCCATTCATTAAAGATTATCTGCATAATTTAAGTAGCTATCCAAGTATTTTATGTATTTAATACGTATTACTGTGACAGTGACTTCTTATATTACATTTGGTTATTATTAAATATGAAATATTAAAAACTCTTTAAAACTGAATAGAATTTGTTGAACCATACATTTCAGTTCTGATGTCTGATTTAAATTTAAATCAGAGAGAGATTTAGTGTATATTTTCAGTTCATTTACATTTAATCTATTAAAATGTGACTTAGTAAGTTTTTCAATACCAGAGAAGACTTTGAAATAGTTTCCTTCTGAATCACAAAAATCTTAGAATTTTAAAGAGACAATGAGACATATATAATTGTCCAACTAATAGGGATTAAAAGTTCAAAAATAGTGTTTTAAAATTTCTCTTATGTAGATAAACATAAAGTTATGGCCCCCAAAATGGTTTTTGAAAATATTTCTAATTAAAATAGTAAATGACTATATCAACTACTTTGTAAAGTTGAAAAAGTCCTGTGAACAAGATGCAATAAAATCAGTAAGATAAAAAGGGCATACGAAGTTGAAAATTGATAAATATCTATGCATATTGAGTTGACTCATTGGAAAAGACTCTGATGCTGGGAGGGATTGGAGGCAGAAGGATAAGGGGACGACAGAGGATGAGATGTCTGGATGGCATCACTGATTCGATGGACATGAGTCTTGAATGAACTCCCCGGGAGTTGGTGATGGACAGGGAGGCCTGGCGTGCTGTGATTCATGGGGTCGCAGAGTTAGACAGGACTGAGTGACTGAACTGAACTGAACTGATGCATATCTGTGATATTTTTATAAGAACCAACTCTGGTTGTTATGTACTCTGGTTAGCACTTCACCCATGAAGAAATGAAAAACAGTCACAGCAAAATGAAGTAGATTTTGTTGTATCTAAAATATACCCTGAATGTGGCCATAAAGTAGGAAATAGTTTTGGAGAGGGCAAAGTAACAAAGAATAGAGGTCAAAAGTAAAATGATTGAAAGAATCTTCATCTAGAAATAAAATGTTTTTCCTGATAATGTTGATTTATGATCAAAACTAAAACCTATCATATGCCTTTTAGATGAGAAGGTATGTTTCTAAGATTATGCAAACAGTATTTCCTACATGCTCTCTTCCAGTCTCAGCAGGATGAAATAATATAACAAACCTGATTTTTAAAACTTAATAGATTTGAAATTTCATACTAGCACTACAACTAACAAAGGAAATGTCAAGAACATCTAAGTCCTGTGCATCAGTTTCCTCATCTGAAAATGAGAACTGAATGACAAAATGAATTCAAACTACTTAGCATAGTGATTAGCACAAAATATATGGTAGTTCTCTTCCTGTCTCTTCCTTCTTTATATGATCCTCAGTGGTGTGGAAGTATTTAAGAGTATTAATTTCTTATCCTTACCACATCTATGTGCTGTGTTCTGTTGTGGTTGTGTTAGTCGCTCAGTCATGCCTGATTCTTTGCGACCCCATGGACTGCAGCCCACCAGGCTTCTTTGTCCATGGGATTTTCTAGGCAAGGATACTGGAGTGGGTTGCCACTTCCTACTCCAGGGATCTTCCCAACCCAGGGATTGAACCTGGGTCTCCTGCACTGAGGGCAGATTCTTTACTGACTGAGCTACCAGGGAAGCCCATGGTCTTTATTGACAGATATATTTAATTTTAGTAAACCCTAATCTCACTAGCAAATAAACGATTCATATTTTCTTCCCACTTGTACGTTGGCCATATCACTTAATATCTCTTGTACTGAATTTTTAATTCTACAATGAAAGTTTTTTTTTTCATTTTTTGGTCTGTTTTTATGTTTGTTTTTAATTTTATTTTCTTGATGATATCTACCTGCTATCTATCATCCTGGAAAGGTTCTGAGGCAAAGTGTGAGTCATATTTTCTTAGTGCTCAGTTTCCTTTCTTAGAACAAATTAGAGCATGGCATTAACCCTTCCAAATCAGCAGAGAATATTATATTTTTGTTTTCTAAACACTTAGGAACTGATGTTCAAGCTTGCTATTAAAAATGAAACTCCATGTGGGTATCTAGGGACTTTATTTGTGTTTGATTGTTCATTGTCTATTTATTTCCTAGCATAATTATAACAATGTGTCATGGCAATATTATCCACATGCATTTACATCTAGCTATGTGTTATTAAAGCTAGACCCACCATTTTTATTTTGGGAGGGGTGAAATAGAAAAGGATAGATTTATTACTTTGCCAAGTAAATGGGGCCACAGTGCACTAATGCTCTCAAAGCCATGTGTCCTAACTTGGAGAAGACAGTGAGAAGTTTTATAGTAATCATTCTAAGAGGGGATGATATGCTCATGGACATGCTTCTGATGGGTTGATGGTGAAGTTAGTAGGAGTCAACCTTCAGATCCAATAAGTCTGGGGTCCACATGCTTATGGGCAGCATACCATCCTTAATTATTAACTTCTTTCACCTGGAGGGAGTTTCAGTCTCTGAGACAACTGGGCTGTGGCTGGAGTCAGGAGTGAATACTTAGTCTCATGGGATGGGGTCACGTGCTCTGTCCCTGTGCAGTCCTCTCTGTCCCCTTTGTAGATGAACTCATAGGAAACGTACTCAGCAGCCTTAAGAAAGAGCACAGGGCCGGCCAGGTTCTTAGTGTTCATGGTGATCACTTGATGTGGCCCTCCTCACATCCACCTTTGAGCTGATGGGGTTCAGGACACGACACCCTCAACTGTGGCACCTTGAATATTGTAAACTGAAGGAGCTGGAGAAAACAGCAGAAATAGAAAGGTCACTTTTACTGCCAAACTCTGGGCTCTCTGTGCACTGATGCCAAACAGAAATACAGAGAAAGAGTTATGGAGGAGAGGGAAAGAGTGGCTTTATTTATTTGCCAGTTAAAGAGGGAACACAGTAGGCTAGAGCCTCAAGAACTGTGCCCCTGACCCACTGTTACTTTAATAAATTATTTTACTGTCCTCTGCTAAGTCTGTGAAACCTCAGGAAAACAATGATGACAAAAACAACAACAAAAATACGAATGACTTTTTGAGAGGAAAAGAACAGCTGAGCAATAAAACCAATTTAGTTAGTTTTTGAATGTTGAATTTAAGCCAAGGTTTCCCGGTGGTGCCAAGCAAATCCTATTCATTTTTGTTCATTTCTTAATTTCTTAGTTCCTCTCAAAGTATTCAAATGCCTCTGCTGGGTAGAGCTCCCAATTCAGCTAAGAATTTGTCTCCCCATAGATTACTTTTATACTGTATCTGAAACTCATTAATCATTGTATCCTTTCAAATCCCCATTACACAAGCAAGAATGGGATTTAAATGCCTAGGTATCTCATGCTTAGTTCTAAATAAGCAGGAACAATACAAGGTGCATTTTTCACCTCTCACTTACTGAACTTGCCATAAGAATATTTTGATGACTTATTTTAAATAGCTAAGACTGATTTTTAAATATATTTTCTGGATTAAAAAAAAATAATTAAAACATCTACTTGTTTGTTTGAGAACTTGAACGTCTAAAGAAACAGAAGGCTGGTGCTGATAATGTTTTGGGAACTCAATTGCTGTAGCACCGCTGGGGCTCCCTGTCAGTGTGTGATCGCTGTCAGTGTGTGAAACAGAAATGAACCACCGGTTGTCAAAACAGTAGAGATGTGGCAAAACTGCAGACAGGCGGTTTTGGTTTCTAGAGTCAGGTTCCACGTGAAACTCAGGGGTTGCATTCTAAAATTAGGATCCTTACTCCAAAGATAAAAGCTTGGGAAAGCCTTCTTATGGCTTTTCACATATTGTTTGTAGACTTGTTTCATGTGTTTGTAGATATTTTTCACCCCGTAAGTAAGGCAGAGTGATCACCAGCTTAGACCAGTGATTGCATAGAACCAACATAAAGTCCCAAAATAGTTTTGTTGTTGTTGTTCTGTATACAATACCAAGGGTTTCTAATGAAAAGCTGCAAAGCAAACAATGGCCATGACTCTTGTTTGCATGGGGTGAATGCATATTTAGCAATTATTTCTATATCTTTTCTTCAATTCTTTGAATTCTAGGACTTAAAAATTAAAAAGTTGTGGTATATAAAACATTACTTGTTACATTAAATTACAGAATCAGCTTTCTATAAAACAATTGTTAAGAATAAATTCAAGCAAGTGAACAAATTACATCTATTTCAAAATCTTAAAAAGAAAAATAAACACAGACACACACCAGAAATAAGCAACAGATATTAGAAGAGCAAAGAAAGGCATAGAAAATAGGCTTATAAATATTTAATAGACAATAGAAAAAGGATATCTATATATCCCTCTCCATATATACTTAGATAGATATGAATATAGATCCTCATATATTGTATCTCTCTCCAAATAAATGTAAAATATATATATGTATAGGTGCATATGCATTAATATATTTATTATATTTATTTATTATATATACATATATTTATGTATCTGTGTATGTATAGTTTACAACTTTGATGCATAACCATGTATACTGTGATGTTTTTGACACATATCCTAGGAATATATAATCAAATAGTTATAATCCTACTTTTCTAATCATGGGCTGGGATAATGTTTGTCATCCAAAAACTCATTTTCATATGAAATTAATTTTATAGAAAGCAGTGTGGAACTCAGTAGACCGAGTGGCAAATGAGTAATTTATATATATTTATATCTATCAACATGGCACTGAAACCTTTTGTATGTCATGGGAAATGTGCCCACAGGCTGAAATGAATGTACAAAGGCATCACATGGGGAAAACATGCTGGAGGGGTTTTATTTGATGTTTTCAAACTGCTCTAGGGTCTGTCTTACAAGAACCCTTTCGGTTTTCTTTTCTTTTTCTTTTATATGTTTTAAAACACATGGCTTTCTTTTGAAATGTCCTGCCAAAAGAAAAAGTAAGAGTAAATTATAAATGAACTATGCAATCATATTTTCCTCTCTTTCTCTCTTCTCTCCCTCCTTCTCTCAACTACCTCTCTCACTTACACACACACCACACACACACACATTTTGAAGATTAACATTCCACTTTTGTGTGTGTATCTACAGAGATAACTGCCACAGTCAACAGTCAGGATTTGTGAAGTCATATACCTAAATTTGAGATCACAAATTGTATTAACTGAGGGCAAATGACAGGGAGATGGCATGGAACTGTGTACCTGTTCCATGCACCTAAATTATCTTTTTGTCCATTTGTTAGTTTGTGTGTTTGTTTATTTAAATCTATTAGAAGATTGACATTTTTCTTCCACTAAAGGAGAAGATTAAAAGTGCTTTCTCCTTTTTTCTCTTCAGTTCAGTTCAGTCGTTCAGTCGTGTCCGACTGTTTGTGACCCCGTGAATCGCAGCACGCCAGGCCTCCTTGTCCATCTCCAACTCCCAGAGTTCACTCAGACTCATGTCCATCGAGTCAGTGATGCCATCCAGCCATCTTATCCTCTGTCGTCCCCTTCTCCTCGTGCCCCCAATCCCTCCCAGCATCAGAGTCTTTTCCAATGAGTCAACTCTTCGCATGAGGTGGCCAAAGTACTGGAGTTTCAGCTTTAGCATCATTCCTTCCAAAGAAATCCCAGGGCCAATCTCCTTCAGAATGGACTGGTTGGATCTCCTTGCAGTCCAAGGGACTCTCAAGAGTCTTATCCAACACCACAGTTCAAAAGCATCAATTCTTCAGCGTTCAGTTTTCTTCACAGTCCAAACCTCACATCCATACATGACCACTGGAAAAACCATAGCTTTGGCTAGACAGACCTTTGTTGGCAAAGTAATGTCTCTGCTTTTCAATATGCTATCTAGGTTGGTCATAACTTTCCTTCCAAGGAATAAGCGTCTTTTAATTTATGTCTGCAGTCACCATCTGCAGTGATTTTGGAGCCCCCCAAAATAAAGTCCGACACTGTTTCCACTGTTTCCCCATCTATTTCCCATGAAGTGATGGGACCAGATGCCATGATCTTAGTTTTCCGAATGTTGAGCTTTAAGCCAACTTTTTCACTCTCCTCTTTCACTTTCAAGAGGCTTTTTAGTTCCTCTTCACTTTCTGCCATAAGGGTGGTGTCATCTGCATATCTGAGGTTATTGATATTTCTCCCATTGAAAATAGGCTCCCTGTCACCCTAAATTTATACCTCAGACATTGTTTTACAGTCTGTAGAATAGGAAGAAGTGTCCTGCTGAATGTCTTGTCAATATACCTTATAAAGCTATTTTTTTATTTTAAAAAGTCAACAAAAGTATAAATTTTCTCTTAGTGATTCAAGTCATTACTTCCTTGCAAGAATACTAAACATAGGTTTGTTGTCATACTAATATCACTTTCTTATCATGAACCCTTCATTCTTAAACTAAAGCTGAGTAATCATGGGAAGCTTCTTAAAACTCTATTCATAACACTGAGCTTGCAAAGGATAAATACATCTTGAAGGCTCCATGGTAAGAGGCATGCTCTTTTTCCTCCCAGGAAGAAAGCATTCTGCTAAACCTCTGTTTGCACACAAAAGTTTTTTTTTTTTTTTTTTTTTTTTTAAGAAGAGTTTATGTTGATCTGTGGTTTAGAAGTCAGACCTCTCTTACCAGGGCTAGGCCCCAGGCTGGCATTTGATAACAGTGAAAAAACAGGTGCAGTGTTCTGATTTTCACATTGCTGGCTTCTCTGGGTGACAATGATAGTTGTGTTCCCTGGGGTGGGTGGTGGAGGGGTTGGCTCTGCTGAGAACAAATCCACTCTTTGTAAAAGGTTACAATTATTGTTCTCAGGGAAAATTCAAAAGTATAATTCTACATACAGATGAGATTCAGAGCATGAAATTTAGAAAGATTGTTTTCACTCCTGCGGCAAAGGTCCCAGTGAAACTTAACAAATCATCAGTGCCCTGCCTCTGTCCTTAGTGAATTATTCCTGCTGCTATTGGGATTGTGTGAATATTCTAGCTGCGTGACCCATGTTAAATGCTGCTGTTGCTGAGCAGACCTGTTTCTGAATTTCAGGAGGATAGAAAAGACTTCAGTTGTTGCTACTTCTTTATCTGAGTGCCTTTTGAATTATATGATAGACAAGTATCACTGATGTACCACCATATGCTTTATAAAACGAGTTTAAATTACTTTTTAATAGTAGAGATTATATACTAAATGCTAGAAATAGTAAATATTATGAGAGAATATATAGTAATATATTTACTCTGAATATGAATATATAGTAAATATTACATATTTTTAGTATACATGTAAATACTCAAGATTACAGAAGAAAATACTACTGTATTTTTCCAACAGTTATGCTGATTAAGTTGTATTTGCATTCTTTATATGAATAATATTCTACAGGTAACAGGGGACCAACACCCTTAATTTACAGATAACTAAAACCCATCAGCTAGCTCTGAACTGCAACCAAGAGAGGAAAAAATGACTTTTCAAAGAGCAGAGGGTTAGAGCCACATGTAGATTCTATTTTGAACTTTGCTTAGCAGTTTTATTTTCTTCACTCTACACTGGTGATTCCCAGAATCTGAAGCTAATATGCTTGTCATGTTTTGTTTTTTTTTCTTTTTGCTTGAAGGCATTCTGTTGATGTGCAGTCAGATAATCGTCTCTGTTTACTTTAGAATCTCATTATTTACATAAATAGGTCAGTAGATAAACTATTCTCATTATTTCAGAAGTAAAAGCAAATGTTCTGTCTATTGGTTTGGGGGTTGTATTATACCTTTATGTTCTGAAAAACAGCAGCACCTATTTCTTCTAAGTAATGAAATGAGCCCATATATATGTATATATATTAAAAAAGAACATATCACATTATATTTAAATTGTCATGGTTGTTGCTCATTCACTCAGTTGTTTCTGACTCTTTGCAGCCCCATGATCTGCAGCACGCCAGGCTACCCTGTCCTTCATTATCTCCCGGAGTTTGCTCAAATTCATGTCCAATGAGTTGATGATGCCATTAAAATTTTCACAGTAAGAAGTCATTTGTTTTAGCTTATTAAAAGCACTGTATCTGTGGCCAGGGATTTATTTTCAAAACTAAGCACAATGTGCTTGAACCAATAAGTTGCTATTTCCACCTTGACCTCCACCTTTTTGTCTTCAAGAACCTAACCTATCAATAATTGTAGCTGTTATGTTAACACATAGAATTTAGTCAAGTTCTACTTGTGGTCATTGACAGTCACATAATGAAACCAAAAATCACCACTATAAAAATGGTGTATCCCATTTAGCCTGAAGTCCATGTTCTTGTAAAGAAAATAGTTTGACTTTCTCAAGTGTAGTTTATGAACTTTTGCTCCGTTATATTAGAGAACGGCCAATGTTTTCAGGTCTCATGTATTAGCATACAATGTTAAAGATTAATATCATGTCAAGTCACTGTAACTTAGGATGGAACAGCTCTTATATTATGTGTAAAATTCAAAAACAGTGACTACAGGAGTGGGTTAGGTAGTATCTGGGACTTTGATCAAAGAGGGCATAGCCAGGGGTTGATGGTCTAACGCACACCCATGAAACAAAATAAGGGCATCAGTAACCTTGGAATGAATCTGGATTGAATTTAGATAACATGTGCCAATGAATAGTATAGATAGGAATGATATAGGACTTCCCAGGTGGTGCTAGTGACTAAGAACCTGCCTGACAATACAGGAGACAGGAGACTCAGGCTTGATCCCTGGGTCAGGAAGAGCCCCTGGAAGAAGGCCTGGCAACTCACTGCAGTATTCTTGCCTGGAAATCCCGTGGGCAGAGGATTCTGGCAGGCTAGAGTCCATAGGGTCGCAAAGAGTCAGATATGACTGAAGTGACTTAACATGCATGCACAGAGGGGTGATATAAACACGAAAGTCAATTTTTTCCCCCTAGTTCTTAGTTTTAGAGGTTGGATAGATTGAGTGGGATGTGAAAGACTTGAAGTAGCAGTTGTGTAATCATAGTTTTCTGTTTATCAGGTCTTTAGGCAGTATCCATGAACCATTAGAAACATGATTTTTATGAAAGAATAAGGGATTAAACAAGTTACTGAGATGAAAGTTGTTAATGTCTGTAAAATACTATTCATGGTACCTGGAATTAAACTGCCTGAATTCCAGATGACTATGTGAAATAGAATCTGCTCTTTGCTATCAGAAATCTTTGCCCACCAGTCAGGAATATCCCTTACAGACCCCTGATGTAAGTAGTATGTAAGTATTTAGATTTACATGAGCAAGAAATTTCTAACTCTATATATTTGGCCCATTATACATTTTGAGTCTTCTTATGACATCAATGACATCAATTATCACAGCTAATGCTACTCTAATTCTGAGGTTATATAAGAAAGAAAAGAGCATATATACTGAAAATTCTAACACTAGATCAGTGGTGTACCAACGATGGACTTGAGAGAATGCTCCATCTTGGGTACAAGCATAAGCAGTACATTGTTGAAAATGTGAAACAATAAAGTCAGTATTTTAAATTATTACTATAGACCATGAATTTTAAACTGTTACTTATAAAGATATACCTTAGAAAATATATATTATATAAATATATATTATATATATTATATTCATTATATATCTTATATAAATATATAACTATAACTTATATAAATATAATTAAAAATATATATATTTATCAATCTAAATTCTAAAAAAATGCTGTGGTTACCCTTGAGTTTTAAAATATATGTGCAAGCTTCAAATCAGCACATTTTACTTCTGTATCCTTTAATAAATATTGGTTTACATAGAAGATAATTTGAAAAAATTCTGATTCTACCTTTGACTCTGTTCATACAGGACTCAGCTATACACTATTGTTTGGAGAATACGTTTGTTCAAAATATTTTAAAATTGTTCTGTACAGTTCATGTGACCAAGCCATCTGTCATTACATATCCCTGTGTTTACATATCCCTATACATATGTGTATATTACTTATACCTGTGGTTTCAAAATTAACAACAGTAGCAATGGTATGTGATTATAAAGGTGAAGCAATAGAAATTGAGTTATTTCAAGTCTATTATTATATGTGACTGGAGGAGGAAATACTAACCCACTCCAGTATCCCCGCCTGGGAAATCCCATGGACAAAGGAGCCTGGTGGGCTACAGTCCATGGGGTTACAAAAGAATCAGAATGACTTAGTGACTACACACACACACACACACACATTATATGTGATTGATTCAGGTCCTTCATGTTAAATTTTAAAATAGTAAAATATTGCATGAGTAAAACTCATGGGCATGAGTTTGAGTAAACGCCAGGAGTTGCTAATGGACGGGGGGCCTGGCGTGGTGTAGTCCATGGGGTCACAAAGAGTCGGACACGACTGAGCCACTGAACTGAACTGAAAACATTGAAAACTACAAGATTAGTATTTTGTGTGTGTGTGTGTGTGTGTGTGTGTGTGTGTGTGCACGTGTGCTCAGTCATGTGTGACTCTGTATGAATTCCATGGACAGTAGCCCACCAGGGTCCTCTGTCCAATGGATTTTGCAGGCAAGAATATTAGAGTGGGTTGCCATTTCCTACTCCAGGGGATCTTTGCCAGCCAGAGATTGAACCTACTTCTCTTGCATTGGCAGGTGGATTCTTTATCACTGTGCCACCTGGAAAGTTTGATATTTTGTTGAATAACTAGCAAAATTTAGTTCACACATGAAATAATTCTTACTTATGTTGAATAGCTTACAAGTTAAATTTTATTTTTAAACGTGTATTATTTTAAACCAAATAAAAATGAAGAACATAATTATTACCATATGATTATTAATAAAAATAATTTTGTCATATAAAAAGGTGATTGCTTAAGGTATGGGATGCATAAGCCACTCCAATACAGTATATTTTTATCTCTTGATGCATTCTTTAGGTTGTACTACAAAATAAATAATGAAAAATAAGTACTATACCTAAAACCTAATGTTATTACAATACCTTACATACTAGTAATATTATACATTTGTGTCATTTGTTTCTGTGGGGGACTGGATGAGCAAGTATACGTGTAGCTTTATAACTACTGTTGGGAAAGTATCTTCAAAAGCATGTTTACTTGAGCATTGTCCACTATTATCATTTTAATATATAAGAGTAGTAATAAATATGTAGTTAAACTATCACGGCTCAACTTCCACCTTGGCTCTAATTTCAGTGTCATCAGATTCTAGAGCTTGACTTTCCACAATATCCATATTTATAGATAAGGTAGTTTTGGTTCATAGTTAAAAAATGTTTGCTGAGTCACTTAGCTTGCTCTCAGAATAAGTGAAATTGGAATTCCAGATTTTCTGCCTCCAAAGAGCACGACTAACATTGCATGACTCACACTGAAGTCTCAAAAACGCACCTTTAAAGCGCAGTTTACTTGTTCTTTCCACACCACCACAGGGAATCTGGGCCATTTGGCAGATCGCTTGCAATGACAAAGGTGCCTAGTAAATATTTGTTGACTTTATAAACTGTGACTGAAAAGTGCTAGATGAAGTGGCCTGTGTATTGCTCATTTACCATCTAGAGAAGAGTATAATTCATTTCTATTGATTCTTCACTTAGAACATTCCACTATTTGCCTTGACGTGCTCAGTCACTCAGTCATGTCTGGTTCTTTGTGACTCCATGAACTGTAGACCACCAGGCACCTCTGTCCAAGGAAGTTTTCCAGGCACGCACACTGGAGTTGCCATTTCCTTCTCCAGGGTAAGTTCCCTACCCAGGGATCAAACCGTGTTTCCTGCATTGGCTCGCAAATAGAGTTTTTATGACTGCGCCATCGGGGAAGCCCCATTTGCCTTTGGAGAGACTATATTTGGAAACAGAACTAGATATTTCACATGCCCAAATAATCTATTACCATATATATTAATACTTTTTATTTTCAACTTAGGCTGTTTCCCTAATATTTAGTGAAGTTCCTAACATGAAAAAGGAGAATAATAAGACTACAAGCCAGGGGCAGCCTAATTACACAGGTTTCATCAACTTTGGTAACCAAACTAAGTGTTTTTGTCCACAATCTCAACTCTGCATCACTTTTCTTTCATTTTCTTTTTACCTTCTAGGCTCACCCCAGGGCGTGGGAGATATTACCATCCCACTAGGGATCCAACCCAGGCCCCCTGCACTGGAAATGCATAGTTTTGACCACTGGACTGCCAGGGAAGTCCTGCATCCTTTTAAAAAATATATATTTTAGTTTGTATAACAAATAGGTTAATTCTGTTAGGTGGTTAGGGAAAAAGAGAAAAAGGAGTAAAGGAGTCCAAGATGGTGGAACCGTGAAAAGGGGAGGAAAAAAGTTATTAAAAAAAGCCCACAAAAGGGGAAGTCCATGACCTGAGTGAGAACCTCTGGTCCTAGCATAACCAATCACCGTAAACGCTGGTACCATCCGCTGTTTGCATAGGGCGTAACCTGGGGCTTCCCAGGTGGGTCAGTGGTGAAGAATTCACTGGCAATGCAGGAGAGGCAGGAGACTTGGGTTCCATCCCTGGGTCGGGAATATCCCCTGGAGAAGGAAATAACAAACCACTCCAATATGCTTGCCTGCAGAATCCCATGGACAGAGGAGCACTGTGGGCTACAGTCCACGGGGTCCCAAAAAGCTGGATGTGACTGAAGCCACTCAGCATGACACACAACCTGGGAAAACACACCCCTTCCATGATTGGTCCTGGGTGTAACCAATCAGGTGAATGCTGGTACCATCCCCTATTTTGCATGGAGTGTAACCAATCAGGCTCCAGGGGCAGGACACGGAAAATATAAACGGAAGCCAAACGGAAAGAAAAGAACCAAAGGAGAATAATACAGGAGCCAGGTAGTTGAAAGCATGGTCCAGGGACTCATCTTTGAAAGAAAAAAAAAAAAAAAAAAGCAGTGGCAAAATAATTCATAATAGATGTACTAAGTTAATAATTTCATGATGTATATTTGAGTTGCTGGGATTGTTTAAAATTATTCACGGAAGAGGAACAAGGACTTATTGTGTGCAAAATAATCTGATGTTCCTTGAAGCTAAAATTATTTCCTTATCTATATTTTAGTGATTCTAAATTCAAACTATGATATTTTTCCCTGTTAATATTTATGGGCTGTGCCTGAACATGGTCCTATTTTAGAAGTACTTAATATGACCGACACATGCTCTCTAGTTATGTCTAGCAGCTTAAAGTGAAATTGAAAGTCGCTCAGTCCTGTCTGACTCTTTGCAACCCAATGGACTATACAGTCCATGTATCTTCAGGCCAGAATACTAGAGTGGGCAGCCATACCCTTCTCTAGGGGATCTTCCCAACTCAGGGGTGGAACCCAGGCCTGCCACATTGCAGGCAGATTCTTTGCCTTCTGAGTCACTGGGGGCCATACTTCGTGAGGAATTGAAAAAAAAAAAAAAACGTATATATAAAATACATAAGGACGTGGAGAAAGAAAAAAATGTATGCATGATGTTTGTGTGTTTGTGTGTGTCTGTGTCCTGCTGTGGCCTTGTCAAGTCTGGTACTGATGTGGCTTACAGACATTCTCACGTGGCCAGTTGAGCTAACCACTTCCCTTCAGCAATTCTTTGTCTTTCTCTCCAGATAGATAACAGTTTTATTTGGCCTTTGCCTCTTCTGCTGCTATAGCACTTGAAATTCCTTACTGCTGCATTTCAGTTTTATGTCTTCCTACTTAAATGAGGCAAGGAGTAGAGTTTAAGGTTAAATGCAGAATATTATAAGATCAGTCCCTCCAATTAAAAATAAATTTGTTACAGTCTACACTTGAAACAGTACAAGAAGTAAAGAGAAAAAAATATATAACATGGAAATGTCTTCCTACTTTACCCTTCTGTAGTTTTTTTAAAGGTTATATGTATCACGAAGATAAAACAAAGTATTGTAATCTTGATTAATAACTATTGTCATGTTTTTATTTGTGTTATCTTAAAGAGAAGCCTCATTTTGACTTCAAAATACTTTTTCCTTTCTTAAAAATAATAGGAACAGAGATAAATTGGTAGTGTTAACATCTCTGACATTGTAAGTGACAATTTTTTTTTTTTTTTTAATGAGTTACTTGTTTTAAGGTTTATCTGTTGGGAAAATCTCACTAATAATAGTACCATTTTATCAAGGGAGTTTCTACAAATAAGAAGTATTTTTCTACCAATTGCTGGCTGTTACTAGTTAGTATTTTCTCCCGGTGTGTATCACAAATTATCTCCAACTACACTTGAATTTCAAAGCTTTATTATTGTCTTTGACTGTAGATACATTGATTATGTGATGAAAGGAAGCTTTTCGCAATAATTATGTTTATGTCATAGAGTGGATATTATTTATCAATTTTCTTTAACCACTCTCTCAAGCTCTTCTATTGCCAGAAAAAAAGAGTGTATACATGCAAAACTTTGGATATAATTGTATCCTGGAAAGGGAAATGTATGGAGAGGGATGGAGATATGTCCCTCATCTTGATTCTTTTTCTGTCTTTGTTAAAATCACTTTGCTTTACTATATTTTCTTTAAAATTTTCATTTAAATTGATTGCTACATAAGATTATATTAGTTTCACATGTAAGGCATAATTATTTGATATTTGTGTATATTGCAAAATTATAATAATGTCTAGATGGCATCTGTCACCATATGGTTCTTGTGATTAAAACATTAAGATTTACTCTGAGCAACTTCCCCATATACATTGTTGTTAACTGCAGTCCCATGATGTTATTTCATATAGCCATAACATTGATTTTATAACTGGAGGTTTGTAGTTTTTAACTCTCTTCACCTGTTTCAATTCTATTACATTAAAAGGGATGTTTATTAGTTATTTCATTTTTCACTATGCATATGTTACTCTTAGCCATACAGTTTGAACAGAGAGAGATCGCCAGCCTGTCTCCTCCCTCACTCTTGTCCACAATGTTGTTTTGTTTTTTCTTTTCCTCCCTGTGTACCATGAGGTGCGTTATCTTTGTTTCATTTATCTTAACATAATCTGTAAGCAATCACTATAATCATTTATTGATTTTATATGTTTCTAGCATTCTTGGTGAACCATTCAATAGAATATGCAAAAGATAGTTCTTCAATTTTTGTTTCTCTGTCTTTTAATATCTAAATTTTACTGGTTAACAAATGAATGTAATATAACCATTTCTAGTAAAAATTCATAGCCTTCCCCGTTGTCTATAATGGTAGCTCCTGGGAAACTATCCGGTTCTATTTCATCTTTTCAAAAGCATCATTCTTCAAGTTTGATATACATTATAACCCTGCTACCAACAGCCTCAAGATGCCCATGGAAACCACTGGATTGTAGAGAATTAATATGAGCAAGTTTTTCCAAAATATTTTAATAGGAGTGGGGGCACAGGAATCTAGTGTGGGGGTTCCACAGATGGCAAACTTAATGTAACCTCTGCTAAAGAAAAATCCTCACTTAAAACCTCAGTTCTGCTCAAGAAGCTCAGAAAAGGGTATACCTCTGCATATCACATATTATCTTCCCTTGAACCTTTCATTTTCTGCTACTCAGCAAGCCAGTGTAAGGCATGCTTTCCCATCTCACTCCCATTAAAACCCATTGTTCTAGGTCTTGCCCAGTGTTTGCAATTTATGCTGCCTTGCTTTGAATTTTCCTGTGGCTATCCACTCTTACAACCAAACTTTTTCCGAGTTATTTTGTTACCGTTTTCTCACATTTATTCAAATTTCATTTCACACCATTCAACCAAACTAAAAAAAAAAAATGCCAGTGACCTCCATGTTGCCAAATGCAGTGGATAATGTCATATCCCATCATCTGTCACCAAATTATCTTTTCTGTTTGGGTATCACAATGAAACATCTCAGGATGATTTATTTTCAGTGTGTTTTACAGGCTCTTCCTACGCTGCTAGACCTACAAATGCCGTGGTGAATTATTTATATGTAAAACATTTCTGGTATTGTATCAGAGGTCTCGTCTGAACTCCAGACTGATAAATACAAATGTGTATATATAGAATTTACATAGGATGGCTAACATATAGTCCAGCTTAACATCTTCAAAGGTACAGTCTTGAAACTTAGTTCTTTTCTTCCAACCATTTTATCCACCAGTCTTACCATTTCAGGTATTGGTGGTGTCATACATTTGAACACTTACATTAGAAGCCTCAAAGGCATTCTTGTTTGTCCTCAACCTTCATCGGATCCATCAGTAAACCCTGTGATGTCTAAACTGTATCTGGAATCCATTTCTCTCTATCTACACTACTACTGTCTGTGCTGTGCTCAGTTACTTCAGTCGTGTTCGATTCTTTGCAACACTATGAACTGTAGCCTGCCAAGTTTCTCTGTCCTTGGGAGTCTCCAAGCAAGCATACTGGAGTGAATTGCCATGCCCTCCTCCTGGGGGCTTCCCCAGAACCTCAGCGGTAAAGAGTCTGCCTGCAGTGCAGGGGAACTGGGTTCAGTCCCTGGGTCAGGAAGATCCCCTGCCACTATTCTGGTGTAAACCACCTAGTTCTCACTTGTACTATTGTGGTTGCCCACTACTGGCTCTTGAGGTTTACATTGCCCACCTGAAATCCAATTTCTTCAAGGCATTCATAATGATCTTTTAAAAACATAATTCTGTTGATTTCACTGCCTCTTAATATTTTCCATTTGCACATAAAGTAAAATACACTTCTCTTAATACTGCTTATAATGCCCTGCGCGTTCTCTCTATCATGCAGATCACTTAGCCCCAACCTTGCCATGCCAATTCTGCCTTCTTTTCTTCACTATTCACAGTCTGCAGGATGTTTCCATTCCTAGAATACATCAAACACTTTTGCATACACGCTTTCCTTTCCTTGAAGTGCTTTCCTACTATGCTTTATTATGACTGACTCTTCCTTCAAATCTTAGTTTTAGATTTCCATCATCTGCCAAGCTTTCTCTGATAATCCATGCTTCCTCATAATCTGAATTGTTGTGAGGATTTATAATAAGGAAGATTTCACCAATCCATTCTATTCCGCTAGACACACCTGTGTACACTGTGCATGATTATTTTTATTGTTGTCTTTGCACTAATTATCATAACTTATAATTACCAATTTATTTAATTTGCAGTTGTATTATTTCTCTTCCACACTAGGTTGAAAATCCTGAAAATGTCAGAATTGTATCTGCCTAATTCACCAAACATAGCAGACTTTTGTAAAGAGCAATGACATCAGTATTTAAGACATCACCAATTTTAAGATGAATGGTTATTTTATGTATCATTAAGTAGAAAAAAATTGATGATTAAATACAATTATTTTGTAACACTTAGAACTATTGCACCATATTCAAAGATCTTTTTTATAATAAATATGTTTTTTTATTGGAAGATACTTGCTTTACAATATTGTGTTGGTTTCTGCCATACATCCACATGAGTCAGCCACAGGTATATGTATCCCCTCCTTCTTAAAGAGCCTTTTTAATATTAGAATTTTTAGACAGGAAATGTCACTCTTGTGTGAATACATAAAAAGATTTTAAAAAGAGCAAAATAAATTGGTTAAGTTATTCTTGGACTTTACATTGATGGAGTAACCCATAGATAGCACTCTTCAACTATTCATTGTCATTTTCTGGGCCATCAAAAGCACTGGCAATTGAATGGTCCGATCTGGTTCCTGGGATATTCTTCCAAACCATTGACAATCATTCTTAAAGGTTAATGTTGGTGAATTTTTAATCTTACCAACCAGATGATGTTACTATAAAATTTTTTATACAAATTTCTATTAACTCCTATTTCTTTCTCAAGTGGTTCTTATTTTTGTTTTGCTTGTGAAGTTGTGCCATCATGACATCAGTAATAGCAAATGAGTTCACAACATGCACAGTGTTATTACAAAGTCATAACTGTCATATAGCTAGTGGCAATTTTAACACCCCAATTTCAATAATGCTAATATAAGAAAATGTACACTTTAGAAGAGACATGATATAAGAAAGCAGATAGGCAATGTCTGGTTTTCCTTCCCATAATTCTTTTGATGGCTGGTTCCTTCTCATTCAATTTTCAGTTCAAAGTAGTGACATCAGAGGGGCCTTTACAATTCTATCTAAAGCTACTCAGCACCCTATTCCCTGCCCTGTACCAGTCACGCTCTGAAAAGTTATCTGTTTGATTTCATTCATAGCCCTTATCTTTACTGATCTTTATTTTTTTATTTACTTGATTGATTGATTTGATTGATATTTGTTTAGAACAGAGACATTTTTCTCTCTCTATGGAGATGTGAAGAAAATTTGTTAAGTAGATAGATGGATGGATAGATGGGCACTATTTCTAACATGATTTTTATACTGTCATATCAATTGGGTGGTCTGCTCGGTTATGTTTTCAGCTTTGATCTTTTGTCTTTATCTTGTATTTCAATAACAAGTCTTATCCTATCTCTACATTCAGCTCATATTCTTCAAATACTGGATCCAGATCAGGTCTTGCATCCCAAGCTGTTACTTTCAGGGGATGAGGGGATCATAGTAGTTAGTAAGAGATGTTATTTTCCCAGGTATAGTATGATGGTTGATGACAAAAAAGAGAGCGAAAAAGGAAAGCTCTCAGCAAAAACAATTTGTGATACAACTGAATTCGCCTGTTATGATGGAAGGAAAGCAATTTTGGAAATGTGTATGAGAAGTGACAGTATTTATTAGGGAATTGACTATGAGAAAATATATATCGATAATATATATTAATATGATTTTTTAAAAGTTTGGCACCAAGTTGTACTTATTTCTTGTATAGGCAAAAAAAAAAAATGTTAAGAGCATATTTGTACTTGAATGTCTTATTCATTTGTCCTTAAAAATACACATTTGTGTTAATTGTAGTGTGTCGTGGAAATACATTTCAATATTAGAAAGCACAATTCAAAATATATGTTTTCAGTAACTTTATACTCTTCACTGTGTCGTACTCTGTTGTTCAAAAGGATCTGTACATGAGGTGATAAACAAGACTCTCTAATTGTAATACATACCACCCAGCAAGTAATAATGAAAACAGACTTACAGACATATAGATGATCATAGGCTTGAGTTAGATCAAAATTATAGCCAGAACACTGTAAAAGAAGTCACGGCTTCCAAATAAATATCAACAGCTTGCTAATAGCAGCTACTGGCTTTTTGTTTTCCAAGTGATTTAAAAGGGCTTGCCATGTACAGACGAAGAATTTTGTGTAGTTTATTGGCAAACTTGCAGTGTTCTGGTCAAGGTTGAAATGTGCCATCCTCATGTATTTGTGTTGGAGTTGGAGGTTTTTAAATTCTTTGATTACAAAAAATAATTGACTGTATATTGGGGGTAATAAACAGCTCAGAGTGAATTGTACAGCTTTCAGCATTTCACTGCATGACTAAATAGTCTTGTTAAAAACTCATGAGATCTATCATGTAGCCTAGGAAGAAGGATGATACACATTGGTTCAACTTTGCAAATGAAAATGAAAATATTCAGTAAAGATAAGCTTGACTTGCACATCTATTAAAGGTGAAAGCTATAGTATAATATAAGAGTTTAGTAACAAATCCGTTATGTTTCCTTATGTGCAATAAACTTAAAGGGCCGTTTTGAAGCTGGATATATTTAACTACATTCTTTATTATGTAAAAGCCTATAAGTTAAGTAACATTTTCATGTCAATGATTGTCAATTGCATTTTTTAAAACAATAGTAATTTTTACCAGATTCGTGCCTTTAACCACACTGGATTCATTTAGAACTGAGCTTATAACAAAGTTATAATTTATTACACAACCATACCCACATGGAGACAGATCCTTAAGTAAGATGAAATAGTGCTACACAATTCAAAAGATAGTGGCTATTTATAATATTTTTATTTTATAGGAAGATCTTGCAGAATGGATGTCATTTTCTGGGATTGTGATCAATGGATTTGGCAGAGGTCACAGAATTTTTCTTTGCAGTATATGAAAGTATATCTACGTATTGAATAGCCTGCCCTGGCCCTATTTCAGCTATTCTCTGGGATCTGTTTATCACAGGCCATGCATGGAAATAGAACCATAAACAAGTTCTCACTTCTGAGGAGTTAGAACACTAATCACTTTTATAGTATGCCTGCAAAAAAAATTGAACACTAGATGTTATGGATTAAAAAGTCCTAACCTTTATTGTGGTCAGTGACAATTTTAAACCGTTCCATTTTGTGAGCCCTAAAGGACAAATACCCTGAAAACTGATGGGATCAAATAAGAACTCTGCATGTTCCTGCACATTTACCAGAGTTATTTTCTGTTTCTTCCACTCACTCTTTTATTGTATTTAACTTTTATGTAAGTGACTACTGTGCCTTCCAATAACATAAACATCCATTTTCCTGGCTTTGTTTTCAATTTCTCCTTCTGTAATATCATGTAACTCTATAACTTGGGTTGATGGGTTGATACTATTCATGTCAAATATTATATGAAGTTTATGAAGCCTTATAAAATGTCTCTACTTAAAGTACAAATGGTTTTAAAGTCTGTTTTTAAAACTTATTTAGAAAATAACCTTATTTTCTAAGTAGTCAAGAATATTACAGGTTTTATTTCATTTAAAACTGATAAAAACATTAGCACATTTCAGGAAGTCACATTTTACAGATGAGGGCATTGAGACGTGCAGATAATAGGTAGTATGCCCAGTGCTGCCGCAAGTGGTTGATTCAGATTTCAAACCCATGCAGTCTGGCTCCAGAAGGAGTAACCATTTAGCTTCCTATTTAAGAGAATCTGAATAATACAATTTTTGAAAGTTATTAGATTTTTGTCTTTATATTCCATGTCTTGGAGCTATGCAATGCAAGAGTGGGAATGGAAGATAAATTACCCAGGCAAGTGGAAATGGGAGGGGTTTTTTTACACTTCTCTCTTCCTTCACAGAGGGAGGTGCTTTTAGGTAGAAAGTCAGCTAGGTATCTCAGTGTAGGTAATCGCATTAGCCACTTGCTCCCACATTCAACCTTTTTCTTCAGTGGGAAGGAACTTGGGAATCTTGAGGGAGGATTTATTGTCCTCTATTGTTGACAAACTATGAAACACGTTAATTACTTTGGAAACTAGTATATGAAAAACTGAATCTTAAATGCAGTAATTCACAGAGCCAGCTGAAGCTCTTCCTATTTGTTGATTCATGATTGGAAAAGGAATAGCTTTGGGAAGAATTGAATAAGATGGCCTTCCATGGGAAGGGGAGAAGAATAATAACTACATTCAGATAAATGTCTCTGGGTCAGGAAGATCCCCTGGAGAAGGGAATGGCGACACACTCCACTATTCTTTCCTGGAGAATTCCATGGACAGAGGAGCATGGTGGACTATAGTCCATGGGATCGCAAATAGTCAGACGCAACTGAATGACTAACACTTGCACTTTTCTCAGATGAATATGTGAAATCTAAGGATAATCTAAGGAGATGGACTGCTCATAAGCACCAAATCCTCTGAGGAAATTTCAGGTCAATTTTATTGTTCTTTTATCGTGATCTGTCCCCAGTGGGAGTTTTGCAGTGGGTCTTGCTTTAGGATGCTCACACAGTCCTGAGCAACCCCTCACCTAATCCTGCCCCTATCCCCCTTAGTGGTAATCTCTGGTATCAGTTTAGTAGGTTTCTTTCTGTAAGCTCTACTTTTTCATTTCCATGAAAAGATCTTGGCAGTCTTTAAATTTACCCTATATAGATCTACCTGGTTCCTTTTAGAAGTCTATATATTGTGGTATTTATATGTCACATTGGAGGCTCAGATGGTAAAGAATCTGCAATGTAGGAGACGCGGGTTCTGTCCCTGGGTTGGGAAGATCCCCTGGAGAAGGGAATGGTAACCCACCCTAGTATTCTTGCCTGGGGAATTCCATGGACAGAAGAGCCTGCTGGGCTACAATCCACGGGGTTGCAAAAAGTTGGACACAACTGAGTGACTAACGTACACGTTACATTACGTATTATTCCATGGTATGAGTACATCATTAATAGTCTCATCAACAGAGTATTATATCTGAAGTCTTTCCATAAACATTCTTAAACATGTTCCTTATACACATGTATAGCTACTTCCCCAGAACAGCTAACACAGATCAGTTCATTGGCATTTTAAATTTTAGTAGCTATCTTCAAACTGTCATACAAAATGGTTAAACAAATTCACATTTATACAGTGAATAGATGAGATAACATATTTCCACATTGACTTTTTTTTCATTCCAAAGCCTTTTGTATTATTCCTTTATCAACTTTTGTTACTATTTAACTTAGAACATATCCTAACATTTTAAACCATTTTGTTGGATTAAAAATGACATCTTGTTTTTGTTTTTATTTTTAAGGTCCTAATTACAATTTTATATAGCAGATTCTAATACTTTTGACATTTATTTTTCTTCTGCTTATATGAAATCCATAGATTAATATGAAGTAGTCACATGAACCTCATTATTTAAAAATAATTTTATGCAGTGGGTAAATCTAATTTCAAGACTATTTTCACACTTGAGATGCTAGCACCCTAGCTAGTTTAATTTAATGTAGATTATGTAAAATAATACTTTAATTATATTTGAGTAGCTGAAATTATTGAAGCAACTACAGTATACTTTTAGGTTACTATTAAATGTCTTGTTTATAATTTGTTTAGGTTCTTTTTTTAAAAGCCCTGAAAGCATTCAATAATTGATAAGTTAATAATCGTAAACTAATATAGATTCTGGAATTAACAAATTTCAAAGACATAGTAGCTATAGATTGATTTTTAATGTCACTCTTTACTGTTAACTATTATTTTTATGATTATTACTTATAGGTATACAGCAATCATTGTTCAGTTTATGTTATTTTAGATGTATATTATGAAAATAAATTATATATTTCAGTGGTATGAATATAATGGAAAAAAGCTGTTCTAAAAATAGAGTTGGATTTGAATATATACTTTGGGTTCTGTCAGTTTGGCTGCTTTGTTTTATTTGAAAACAAAGTATCTAAGAATGTAGTAATGTCTCTAGGAAAATATTAGTTGGATTAATTTTTTAAAATTAAAAATAAAATATTTAATGCAGGGTAAAATGTTGACGTGACATTGTAAGAAAGATGATTATTGAAGGAAGTATACAATTGTTGTGAGAAAATGGTGTAATGTGAGTTGGAAAAAATACATATTAGCCACCAAAAAATACAAAGGAAATGCTACCCAAATATACATATATAAAATATGTATTATAGTTTATTTACTAATTTATACTGAGATGTAGAAATGATCACATCCACTTTCCTCATATGCAAATGAGAAAAAAAGGCCCATTGGTGACAGACAGTACAGCAAAACTAGTTGGAGTGGGAAATGAGTAGTTGTGCTCTGGTTGCACTTTTGTTCTACCATGCAATATCTTTTTTGCTTTTAAATATTTTTTGAAGCATGTAGTGATTGTCCCCAAAAGGTCACATCCTTTTTTTTTTTAATTTAATTTTATTTTTAACCTTTACAATATTGTATTACTTTTGCCAAATATCGAAATGAATCCACCACAGGTATACCCACGTTCCCCATCCTGAACCCTCTTCCCTCCTCCCTCCCCTACCCTCCCTCTGGGTCGTCCCAGTGCACCAGCCCCAAGCATCCAGTATCGTGCATCGAACCTGGACTGGCGACTCATTTCATACATGATATTATACATGTTTCAATGCCATTCTCCCAAATCTTCCCACCCTCTCCCTCTCCCACAGAGTCCATAAGACTGATCTATACATCAGTGTCACTTTTGCTGTCTCGTACACAGGGTTATTGTTACCATCTTTCTAAATTCCATATATATGCGTTAGTATACTGTATTGGTGTTTTTCTTTCTGGCTTACTTCACTCTGTATAATAGGCACCAGTTTCGTTCACCTCATTAGAACTGATTCACATGTATTCTTTTTATTGGCTGAGTAATAATCCATTGTGTATATGTACCACCACTTTCTTATCCATTCATCTGCTGATGGACATCTAGGTTCCTTCCATGTCCTGGCTATTATAAACAGTGCTGCGATGAACATTGGGGTACACGTGTCTCTTTCCCTTCTGGTTTCCTCAGTGTGTATGCCCAGCAGTGGGGTTGCTGGATCATAAGGCAGTTCTATTTCCAGGTTTTTAAGGAATCTCCACACTGTTCTCCATAGTGGCTGTGTTCTATATTTAACTTTCATGTAGATTTCCTTATGTATTCCTCACTACATTTTCTTCAGATCACTTTGTATCTGTTTTTTG
The DNA here is from genome assembly GCF_003369695.1 of Bos indicus x Bos taurus. Classification (NCBI taxonomy): domain Eukaryota; kingdom Metazoa; phylum Chordata; class Mammalia; order Artiodactyla; family Bovidae; genus Bos; species Bos indicus x Bos taurus. Next base: position 99,671,480 of record NC_040077.1, on the reverse strand, counting down.
GATACCAAACTCAGAGAGCTGGAGAATGAAACACTATTTCAAAGTCTTTTTCCGATTTTCTTTGTTTGTTCTTATTTTAACCACTTAGGTCCATTTTCTTTCCACATTATTGCTTTTATTTTGATTTTATATTGGATTCTGAAAGTCATTACCCAGATATTGACATTAAAATATTTAATAAAATGCTGGAATGCTAAATTGTGAGGACTGGCCAATAAAGACATTCATCCTTTTATCAGAGAAATTAAATTAACTTAAAATAATGCCTATGGAGTTCTTCAAATTGACATTCATTTTCAGCTTATATACCCTGTAGAATATTTCTGAAATACAGGTAGCAAGCTACACATATTCCATACTTACATAAATTATAGAGTCATTTTCTAGTGAAAATAGATAGTTGGGAATCGGTAACAAAAATAAATGTGTTTCGTTCTCATAAACATTGATGCTGCAGGCCATGATGTTCCCAAACAGGGATAATGGTTATTACCAAGAAATAGTTCAATTTGATGGCACTACTCTGTTCTGTCAAGTATAAATAAAATAAAAGAATATAGTCGCATTATTTTGAGTAAAAGAGTATTCCTTGAGAGGATAAGAGATGATATAGCCCTATGTCCCCTTGTGAAGTATTAACAAAACAAAACAAAACATTTTAGTTACATGGGCCCAATGCTGTTACCATCTGTATAGTAGGAAATGAGTTTAAACAGAATAACAACAATCCCAGTATAACATTTTGTGGCATAGCAAGAAGGATACAACTGTTATAACTTTATAAAAACATAAAGTCAAACTACAAGCCAATCATTTACAAGATATGACCATTTAAATTTGTTAAGGTTAATTTATGCTAAAGCACTGTCCAGAATTTGGAAAGCGTCTTGCATGCATGCATGCTCAGTCACTTCAGTTGTGTCCAACTCTCTGTGACCCCATGGACTGTAACCTGCCAGGCTTCTCTGTCCATGGGATTCTCCAGGCAAGAATACTGGCATGGATTGCCGTCTCCTCCTGCAGGGGATCTTCCTGACCCAGGGATCGAACCCATGTCTACTGGGTCTCCTGCATCATAGGTTGATTCTTTATCCACTGAGTCTTAATTGATTAAATTAAAACATTCTTATTAGTTTAACTCCGTTATTTTTTCCTTCACAGCTAGTATTTAAATGGAAAAGCAGTGCACACACATAGACCCCTACACAGATATAAATGGATGTAAATGTAATCATGACCTTATGACAATCATGGAAAAACAAAAATGTTAAAAGAATTGAACACATAAATCAAATCTACACTGTTGCATTTCCTCACTGCCAGGAGATATTTGTCAAAAAGAGAAGTGGAAAATGTATGATTTTCAAATAGCTTGTGGATATTTATTGCAGGGAGCATCCCTCCACTATAAATACACTGAATACTGTCACAACAAAAATGAGCATATATGAGTGTCAGTATTTAGGATAAATTGCTTGTGTACTTACAGTACTCTAATAGTTTATCTGTGGTATAAACTTACATTTCAGCTAATATTTTACATATTTACTTAGTTTTTAAGTTACAGATAAAGTAGTGAAAACACAATTTAAAAATAAATATGAATTCATAAATACATTTTAATCTAGCTTGTAAAATATATGGATTTTTTATTATGTGATTATGTCAAGATGGGCTAAATAAAGAGCCCAGATCTATTTTGTTCACATACTTCTGGACACTCTTACCACACAAAAAACAGAATGCACCTCTTCATGTCTGTACTGCAATTGTCTGTATTTTTATCACTTATTGTTGAGAACAATTTGCTACAAAGCAAAAATGAAATCTAATCAAATGTCACTATGGTCTGTTATACTGAAGTAATGTCAGGTTAGAATAATAGGTTTCATAAAATTCTGAGTCAATCTGGGAACAACCCGATTCAGTTGGTATTCAGATTCATGGCTCAATAAAATTACTCATATACACTTGGTATACACATATTGATATACAATAAGCTATGTCTGTGATTATATTTAATTCTATAGATTTTTTTTCCACAGTGGATTACTGAAGGACTTTATTATGTAAGATGTTGTGAGTCAAAAGTCTTCAATAGATTTGAAATCACAAGTATAATAATATTAAGGAAAAACTCTTAATTTAATGGTTTTTAATTCCAGGGTCCCTTACTAGAGGAGAAAAAGTAGCCAAAGCTATGCTCTGTTTGTAGATCCAAGATACAAGGTTTTCAAAAGATGCATTAATGCCAGGGTGTGTGCATCAGTGCTCTATCATGTCAGACTCTTTGTGATCCCATGGACTCTAGCCCACCAGACTCCTCTGTCCATGGAATTTTTCCAGCAAGTATATTGGAGTGGGTTGCCATTTCCTCCTATAGGGGATCTCGCCAACCCAGAGACTGAACCTGCTTCTTCTGTGGCTCCTGCGTTGGCAGGCTGATTCTTTACTGCTGAGTCACCTGGGAAGCCCTAATGTCAGGTAAGTTGAGCTAATTACATAACATAAATTCAGAGGCAAAACTGTCACTATGACTGTTATGTCCTGAAATGCTACTGTCCTCAACACCCAAACCACCTCTAAACTTTCATGGTCCATTGAGATTACTGAAATCAAGTCCTGGCTGCCAGTCTGGAACTTTGTTCACTTCCGTCTCTTGTAGTGTCTGTAGAAAGAAATATGTCATGCATGTGAAGGAGATACCTAGTGATGTCTTCTCCAAGGCCTCAGTGATGAAAGATGTGTGGATTTAGGCTATTAAGATTCATTGTGAAGTTTCAGTGGCTGAAGTACTCAAGCAAATGCATTTTAAAGACAAAATAGTTGTGTAATTTTTGCATAAAGGTTCAGTTCTGCCAAGAAAAATGATTTGTAGCTTGAACTCTCAAATTTCAATACCCATCAGTACCAACTCACTCGTATGCATGTGTGGATGAACAGCGCCACAGAGCATTGTGGGGTTTGATGGTTTCCAGAAAGATCTAAACTACTCAAATTTTATTAAGTATTGATACTGTCTGGTCAAACAGGACATCTCTGCCTTTTGAATACTGCAGCATGTGTCCTCTGGTAGAAAGAAGCCCCTAGTAGTTAGCATTACAACAATAATCTTAAATATCCAAGTAGAAAGTAAAAAAGAACCTGACCTCTGTATAGTAAAATGTGCATGTGTTATTAGTTTCTTTTTGTTATTAGTTATTAGTCTGACTTTTTGCAACCCCATGGAGGGTTGCCTGCCAGGATCCATGGGATTTTCCAGGCAAAAATACTGGAGTGGGTTGCCATTTCCCTGGGAATCTTCCTGACCCAGGGATCAAACTGGACTCTCCTGTGTCTCCTGCATTGGCAGGCAGATTTTACCACTGTGCCACCTGGGAAGCCTGTATAGTAAAGTAATGAATAGTGAAATAAGATAACTTGTCTTTCAAGGCCAAAGATCGTTTTCCTTCTCTGAGCCTGATGGATACATGTGTCTTCTGTTATAGTATTACAAGTCTGTGGAGTGGCAATCAAGGGAAAAAAATCAAGGCAAAGCCATTCTAATTCAGTGCCCATTTCATCATAGTGGAGTAGACTCATGAGTGTGGAAAAAAATTGATTTTTTTTTCCTGAAGAAAATCTGGGATGTCAGCAGTTTTTCCTGACCCCTGGCTTCAAATACCATCTAGATGCTAAAGACTCCACCTTGCATTTCACTACCCTTGAACTCACTCTTGAAAACAGACTCATGTACGATGATTGGCTGCCTAGTCAATATCTTTGCTTAGATATATATTTTATTAAGCACTAGTTAAACTGCCATAGAAAAGAGAATAAGTCACAGAGCCATGTCAGGTTTAAAGAGGGTCTAAAAATTATGCCCAGCTAAAATTTAGACCTCTTAATAAAGAATAGAGAATGAATATTGTTAGGTAACCAGTAGCATCTGACAGCAGGTATGTCTTAGGTGTCTGTAAGCATAATGTGTCCAGAAATGGAGCTCTCGAGTTTTCCTCTCAAACACGTTTCCCTTAAAGTTTGTCCTGTTTGAGCTAGTTGCTCAGGATAAAAATCTTGGTGGTGTCTTGGATTCCCCACCACTGCCTCTTTTTCTTTCTGACTCCAAATTTGTCCCACTAATACATTATGTTACCCCTTCCTTTGCAAAAGTCTGAAATCTTACATGTTTCTTTACCTTCTGTGCTTACACTACGGTCTGAGCAACTGCTGTTTCTCACCTGGGCTATTTTTATAACCCCCAAAGTCATCATCGTGCCTCCCACTTTGGCTTACAATAGTTTGTTCTGCACACACCAACCATAATGCTGTCTATCTAATCATGAGTCTCCTCTGCTGGAGCATGTCTCACTTCTAGTTAAGTAAGTGACAAATCTCTGTGCATTCTACCCTTTCTTCCTTCACCATAAGCCCCTACCCATTTCCCCTGTCTCACTCCATTCTAGCCAGACTGTCCTTTCCTCTTAGTTATTGCTCAAACACATTCAACACTTTTTTTCCCCCTCTTCAGGAGCTTTGAAGCTACTGTTCTCTCTGCTTGACATTGTTTCTTTAATTTTTGTTTTCAGTTTTTCACTTACTTCAAGTCACTTTTCAAATGCCACCTTTTCAGAGAGGTCTTTCAGATCAGGTCCGAGTCTTAAAGTTGTATAAAAAAATAACATATATGTCAGCCAATCTCTTCCTTTCCTACTTTGCTACTCTTCAGAAAGATGTGTGTGTGTGTGTGTGTGTGTGTGTACAGATACACACAATTTTTAAGCATGTGTGTATATATTTAAAACATATTCAAATATTAATATGTACTGAACATAGAAGTACCTCCAAAATAGTTGAAAGGTGGGTGATAGAGTAACAGCCCTTCAAAGATATTCACATGCTGATCACTGGAACCTGTGATAACTTTTACCACAAAGGGAAATTAAAATTGCAGATGCAATTGTTTGCTAATCATTCAGTCTTAAAAATAGGAAGAATATTCTGGATTATCCCAGTGGCCCCAGTGTAATCACAAAGATTCTTAGAAGAGGGAGACAAGAGGAAAGAATCTGAGTAATGGCAGGATGAGAAGGACTTGGTTCATTGTGCTGGCTTTAAAGATGGATGAAAGGGCCATGGGTCTCAGAAAGCAGAAAATCTCTAGACTAGAAAAGGTAAGTAACTAGATTCTCCTTCAAGCCTAGTGAGACTCATTTCAGACATCAGTTCAGTTCAGTCCCTCAGTCGTGTCCAACTCTTTTGAGACCCCATGTACTGCAGCACACCAGGCCTCCCTGTCCATCACCAACTCCTGCTGCTGCTGCTAAGTTGCTTCTGTCTGGAGTTGACGAAAACTTATGTCCATTGAGTCGAAGGAGATGGAAGAGAAGGGGAGAAAGGGACGACAGAGAATGAGACGGTTGGCTGGCATTTCAGACATGTAACCTGCAAAATTATAAAATAATAAAATTGTGGCAAATTGTCACAGCAGCAATAGGAAGGGCTTCCCTGGTGGCTCAGTGATAAAGAATCCGCCTACCAATGCAGGAGATGCAGGCAATGTGAGTTCAGTCCCTGGGTGGGGAAGACCCCTGGAGAAGGATATGGCTACCTTCTCCAGTATTCTTGCCTGGAGAATTCCAAGGACAGAGGATCCTGGTGGGCTACTGTCCATGAAGTCACAAGAGTCAGGCACAGCTTCATGATTAAACCACCACCATAGCAATCTGGTTCCATCATGTCATGGCAAATAGATGGAGAAACAATGGAAACAGTGAGAAACTTTATTTTGGGGGGCTCTAAAATCACTGCAGATGGTGTCTGCATCATGAAATTAAATGACACTTGCTCCTTGAAAGAAATGCTGTGACCAACTTAGCTGCTGCTGCTAGGTTGCTACAGTCATGTCCGATTCTGTGTGACCCCATAGATGGCAGCCCACCAAGCTCTTCTGTCCCTGGGATTCTCCAGGCAAGCATACTGGAGTGGGTTGCCATTTCCTTCTTCAATGCATGCTGCTGCTGCTGCTGCTGCTAAGTCACTTCAGTTGTGTCTGACTCTATTTGACCCCATAGGCAGCAGCCCAGCAGACTCCCCTGTCCCTGGGATTCTCCAGGCAAGAACACTGGAGTGGATTGCCATTTCCTTCTCCAGTGCAGGAAAGTGGAAAGTGAAGTTGCTCAGTCATGTCTGACTCTTAGCGACCCCATGGACTGCAGCCTACCAGACTCCTCCGTCCATGGGATTTTCCAGGCAAGAGTACTGGAGTGGGGTGCCATTGCCTTCTCCATCTCCCATGCATGCATGCATGCTAAGTTGCTTCAGTTGTGTCTGACTCTGTGCGACTCCATGGAAAGCAGCCCACCAGGCTCCACTGTCCACGGGATTCACCAGGCAAGAATACTGGAGTATTCTTGGAGTGAATACTGGAGTGTTCTTGGAGTGAATACTGGAGTATTCACTGGAGTGGGTTCCCATTTCCTTCTCCAATGCATGCTGCTGCTATTGCTGCTGCTGCTAAGTCGATTCATTTTTGTCCCACTCTCTGCAACCCCATAGACGGCAGCCCACCAGGCTCCCCCATCCCTGGGATTCTCCAGGCAAGAACACTGGAGTGGGTTGCCATTTCCTTCTCCAATGCATGAAAGTGAAAAGTGAAAGTGAAGTCTCTCAGTCAACTCTTCGTGACCCCATAGACTGCAGCCTACCAGGCTCCTCCACCCATGGGGTTTTCCAGGCAAGAGTACTGGAGTGGGCTGCCATTGCCTTCTCCGTCTCCAATGCATGCATGTGTGCTAAGTCACTTCAGTTGTCTCCGACTCTGTGTGACCCCATGGACAGCAGCCCACCAGTACTGGAGTGGGTTGCCATTTCCTTCGCTCAAGACCAACTTAGATAGCATATTAAAAAGCAGAGACATTACTTAGCTGACAAAGGTCCATCTAGTCAAAGCTGTGGTTTTTCCAGTAGTCATGTATGGATGTGAGAGCTGGACTATAAAGAAAGCTGAGTGCCGAAGAATTGATGGTTTTCAACTGTGATGTTGGGGAACACTTGAGAGTCCCTTGGACTGCAAGGAGATCCCACCAGTCAATCCTAAAGGAAGTCATTCTTAAATATTCATTGGAAGGACTGATGCTGAAGTTGAAACTCCAATACTTGGCCACCTGATGGGAAGAACTGACTCATTGGAAAAGACCCTGTTGCTGGAAAAGATTGAAGGCAGGAGGAGAAGGGGATGACAGAGGACAAGATGGTTGGATGGCATCACCAACTTGATGGAGTTTGAGACTGAGGAAGCTCCAGGAGTTGGTGATGGACAGGGAAGCCTGGCGTGCTACAGTCCATGTGGTCGCACAGAGTCGGACACAACTGAAGTGACTGAACTTAACCACAGCAATAGGAAATGAATTCAAGGAAAAATATATTTAAAGTATAATTTGGATATTCTGCTAGCAAAGGTAAGGTATTTGCCTGAGTTGGTGGTTCTTACATCTGTGAGGATCCTTTTGTTTACAAACTTGCCTTACTTCATTCCTGTCTAACCTGAAATAGTACCTGTCTTTGTGTAAATGCTAATTTTGTAGTTGTATAGTACTGTGTTTATTTTTGATTGGTCAGAATAGCTTCAGGAAGTATTCTTCTTTTATTGATTCTATAACTACTCTGTTTAGAGTTATTTAAAACTCTAATAAAATATTATTCACTGGAAAATAAGTGAAAAAGTATGCTCGTATGAATTCAAATAAAAATTTTGATAATCAAATACATCGTAATTTTGTTATTTTCAGTTTCTCACCCAAACTATTAACAGTGGAGTAATAATAATAAAATAATAATTAAAATTTATTTGACACTATGCATCAAGCACTTTTTATATGCATACCTGTGACTAGATGCGCTCTGAGTAACATATGTTTGTGACACAGTCAACTGTTGTAACATTTTATAGAATGAAAATACTGAGGCAAGGAAAAATTAGATACATTGCTCAAAGTCCAACAACTAGAAAATGTTTCAGAGAATGAATTTTCTCCTAGAATTCCAGACTAAGTATGTGTCCTTTGTATGATTTAAATTCTTGGGCTGCTATGAGTTAAACAATCACAAGGAGATAGAGAGCTAGTGCTCAGGCATTTATATGAGCTCATTACATTTTGAGGTTTCTCTGTTTACAGTGGTCTTTTCTCTACATTTCAAGAAAGCTAGCTTATATTATGCTCTGGGTACTTGTCTTTGTGTGAATATGTGTGTATGTGTGTTTTGTTTGCAGCTGCTAACATGACCTGCACCAGCCTGAATCCAGCTACAGCCCACTATTAGTGCATATTAGCTGGAATACTTGGAACTGTCTTCGCTTGCCTTTGACATTAATGGTTGACCCTAATGTTCCTTTATCTTTAAACAGCCAATCTTCTTTTCAGAATATTCTTCCTTTAGCACTATATTCAGCTAATAATTTGATGTGTTGTCATTTTGTTCTCCAACTAGTTTTAAGGTTTAGCAATTCAAAATGCATCTGATATAATGGAGCACAACTCTAGGATATACTAGCAGTGTGTTTCTTTTATTTTTAAACGTGGTCATTCATACAACCAAGAAAATAAGCTTTAAGGTGGTATGGGCTTCCCTGGTGGCTCAGCTGTAAAGAATCTACCTGCAATTCAGGAGTTGCAGGAGACGGTTTCCATCCCTGGGTTGGAAAGATCCGCTAGAGGAGGGCATGGCAACTCACTCCAGTATTCTTGCCTGGAGAATCCCATGGACTGAGGAGCATGGCAGGCCACAGTCCATAGGGTCACACAGAGTTGGACACAAATGAAGTGACTTGGCATGCATGCATGCAAAGGTGGTATTTTGTTTTTACTTTTTTCATTTTGCAAAATCAATTTTATAGAGCAAACCATAGTCATTTAACACATTTTTAAAAATCCTAATCAGTATATTGTTTAGGAGAAAATTTAATTAATGCCACAAAGGAATTAAATATCACAGTTCCTTTTTGCGTTCTTCTCTTGAAAAACAGTCAGTCACCTGCATAGTTATTGAGTACCATTTCAGTAGAAACTGCATATGAATTTAAATTGTGTATTTGAGTACTTGACTTCTGTTGAGAAAACTGACCAAATTTCGTCACATGAATGGAAGATACATGTATCTGACTAATTAAATAGCTTTTTTCTTAAAGTGAGGGCTTCCCTGGTGGCTCAGATGGTAAAGAAACTGCCTGCAATGCAGGAGACCAGGGTTCAGTTCCTGGGTTGGGAAGATCCCCTGGAGAAAGAAATGGCAACCCACTCCAGCATTCTTGCCTTGTGAATTCCATGAGCAGAGGAACCTAGACGGCCAAGTCCATGGAATAGCAGAGACTCAGACAGGACTGAGCAACTTTCACTTTTCTTAAAGTCAGGTGCTTTTTGTGGCTGTTTGTTTGTTTGGATTTGTACATAGTATTTAAATTCTTCTGTTTTGTCTGTTTTACCTCCAAGATCACTTTCTAGGGATTAAGTCAGGCTGATCAAATTTGGTCAACTGATTACATAATAATTAAGTACAGAGAGTCTATTGAAATAACTGCTTTTAAATTCTTGCATTCAAGAATCTTATACATTAGAATCAAAATAAGGAAAATTGTGGGGATTTTGGAAGAAAAGAGACTTGTAAATTACTGCAATAAACAGTAAAAGAGGAGAGAAGGAAATAAAAATAAAAGAGAATAGGGTTACATATAACACATTCTGTTAAAAAGTACAGCAGAATTAATTTTTAATATTTTTCAGTGAAGCATGGTGCAAGGATTGAGGTTTTAGAGATAATTAGTTTTTTGAAGTCTTTTAGTTTTCTAAAACCAGTAGCTAGGGTATATATTAAATAATAAAAAATAATTGGTTTTAGAGTTTAAAACCAATTAAATGCCCTGATTGGTTTTAAATAAAGTTGTTTCTCTTTGTTCTTCTTTCCAGCTGTTTTATTATTTTTGATTAAAATATCTAACTCTGTAACCTATGATTTTTAATAGTTCATAATAGCCTGATAATATATAGTAGGAAAATTGCTCAATTCTGAGATTTTATTAGTACAATATATCTGCTTTTCAGTAATTGATTTGCAGTAAATATTTTAAAAATATGCAAAAGGAGAGAAAAAAATCAAACTTTCTAGGTAATTGATGTTATCAGTAGCTTTTTTTTTTTCACTATGAATGTACAGAACTGATAATGTATTTGAAGTAGCTTTATATTTCAATTACTTTTCTAATCAGTTTATTATATTTCAGCTCTTAGATATCAATAAATACTTTGTGCAGTATTATCTTGTGTGAAATAAGGACCGAAATCTCCCATCATTACACATTACTAAAAATAGAAATATTTGTTGTGTGTTTTTTGTTTGTTTAAATGGTTAGTATTAGGTTAAAAACAAAACTCCTCTTAAGATGTCATTAGATGTTTTCATTTAAAACAATTTGTACTTATTTTTAATTTGATAAGAATTTAATTATCAGCTTTCTGCAAGATAAGGGGTAAATCACTGTAGAGTATATTGATGAACACATTGCAATCTCCGCCATCAAAGAAACATTCACTTCAGTTCAGTTGCTCAGTCATGTCAGACTCTGCAACCCTGTGGACTGCAGCACTCCAGGCTTCCCTGTCCATCACCAACTCCCAGAGCCTGCTCAAACTCAGGTCCATTGAGTCGGTGATGCCATCCAGCCATCTCATCCTCTGTCGTCCGCTTCTCCTCCTGCCCTCAGTCTTTCCCAGCATCAGGTTCTTTCCAATGAGTCAGCTCTTCACATCACGTGGCCAAAGTATTGGAGTTTCAGCTTCAGCATCAGTCCTTCAAAGAAGCATGTATTGTCCAGTGAAGAGATCAGATATTTAACTAGTCCTACCAATGAGCAAAACAGTACTGGAGAGGAGTGAAGAAGTTACTTGTATATATATTGAGAATATTATACAGCTTTCTTATTTAAAAAAAAAATTGTAAATCCCCAAACTTAGCAAAAATCATAACAAAATTCAAACAGAAAAGTGCGATATAATTTCTAACAGAGCCTCACGATCTTCTGTACCTATACATTTATGTCCAAAGAGTTTCATTTCTGCAAAGAGCGAAAACATTATAAATTAAGTACTCTCACTATCATGTTTATGTAAAGGCAGAATTTCCCATTTTCTTTGCTTTTACAAATGATGCCCATGGCTATGGCATCCTTAATTTAACTTTACAAGTGCTAACTTCAACTGCAGTTTTTCTGTCAAAGACAGTAAAATGTAGAAAGAAGTTATTAGGCTATAGGAGCTGTCAGTTTCTTTGACAATTCCAAAAATGCCAGATGTACTCATAATAAATAATCTAGTTATGCGTGATGCCTTCAACCTCTGAGATAACAATGTTGAAAAACACTACAGATGGCATCTTGAAATGGGATAAACATCGTGCAAGTGGTGAGAAGGCCAGGGTGAAAAATAGTTATCCCTCTCCAGTCGCTGAGTGAGAAATTTCCCCAGGTGGGTAATGCTGGCAGAAGCACATTTGGAGCACTCCTTCAGTTACTTCCGTGGGCTCAGACAGCAGGTCACTCTATTCCTGGCAGGATCAGTGCCCACACACAGTGTAACGCCATGGAACCTGTCACGCTCTCAGATGGGATTTGATGTATCTACTTACCAGGCGATCTTTTTCTCTATCACAAAAATATGCCCGTTTACTGAATGTAATCTCTATAAAAGGAAAGTGCACAAATCATTAGAGGTGAAGGAAATGCATATCAGAGTCACTAAGGACTTACCCAAGGTCATAGGGGCAGCTGAGAGAAGAGCTGAAGCATAGCCTTTGGGTTTTTGGCATCAAGAACATGATTCCCCCACTCTGTTTGAGCAGCCTATTGTATTGTTTACAATCATCACCCATTTGCTTCCCCAGATGAAAGAAAAAAAATAGAAAAGAAATCCAAGCATATTTCAAAAAAAAAAGAAAGTTGTAGAATATAATATGTATACAACCAAACAGCTATTTAAATTTATTTTTAATTGCCAAGTTTATTTTTTTTCTCACCCCATTCACAGTGAAGGGGCTAAATACGACTGCGTTAAACATAAAGACTTGAATGTTAATTGTTTAGCCATTCCAATTCAGAGTTTAAATATTGGCCCTGAAGATATTTTTGAATCCCAGTACAATCAATCCCTCTGTACGTGTAGGGGATTGTTTCCTGGACAACCAAAAATACCAAAATCGTTAGATGCTCAAGTCCCTTGTATAAAATGGCATAATATCTGCATTTAACCTAAGCACATCCTCCCATACACTTTAAATCATCTCTAGATTATTTATCGGAGAAGGCAATGGCACCCCACTCCAGTACTCTTGCCTGGAAAATCCTATGGACAGAGGAGCCTGGTAGGCTCCAGTCCATGGGGTCGCTAAGAGTAGGGCACAACTGAGTGACTTCACTTTCACTTTTCACTTTTCATGCATTGGAGAAGGAAGTGGCAACCCACTCCAGTGTTCTTGCCTGGAGAATCCCAGGGATGGGGGAGCCTAGTGGGCTGCTGTCTGTGGGGTTGCACAGAGTCGGACACGACTGAAGTGACTTAGCAGCAGCAGCAGCAGATTATTTATAATACTTAACACAATGTAAATAATATGAAAATAGTTTTAGATGCAATGTAGATGCTACATAAATAGTTGCTGATACAATGGCAAATTTAAGTTTTGCTTTTTGGAACTTTTAGAAAAAATTTTTCAGAATATTTTCAATTTGGATCAGTCTGGTGATGCAGAACACCAAGCTATGATGGGGTAATTATATGTAACTGACATGGAGAAAACTTTAGATCTGTAAATATTCCTTGCCACTATTTTTAGGGCAGTCTGACTGGTTAAACTTCAGTAATGGGTGTTTATAATGCTGGGAGGAGATATTGACAGTATCTAGTAAATAAACAAGGTTACTTATAAACAATGCACATGTGACAAATCTTGGAGAGACAAAGTGCCCCAAGAGTTCATGTCCTCTATAGAGACTTGGTAAGTTGCTAAATATAACATCAGGATTAGAAAAAGAAAATTTCCCTCATCATTAATAATCTAAAAGGGTACCAACTCTTTTTACAAAAGAGCAGTCGCTTTAAAATAGAGTCATTTTGAAGGACGGATGTTTTAACAAAAATTTTGAATTTGACTAGTTGACATATTCATATAAATTCCTAAAAATACTTTTTTCTGTAATTTCCAATTTTTAAAGATCAGTGAGTTTGCTTTACTATGTTCTATTTAATAATGAGAAGTGAAAAATGGAGATTGTGTGTGTGTTTAGATATAAAATAGCAATTAGACACTGACTGGGCAGCAGAAAGGTTAAAGGTTCAATGTGTGCTATTTTAAGATGTGGGAACAACTGCTTTCTCTGTGTCGATGTACTCTGAAATCCTAGCTAGTATGAGGAGAATTTCCAACTGAACATGCGAGAGCCACTAACAGTTTGAAGCTCTCCTTCTTAAACGGACCTTGTGTTAAGGAATCAGCTTACAGTTTCAGGACACTCCTGTGTATTTATATTTGGCATATTGCCTGTTACAGAAAGCTGTCCTCCCATTAGTGTGTGCAGAGCAGCCCCTTCTGTAAGAACAGGCGTAGAACACCCTTTCTGTTGATGAGAGTGATGTTCAAGTATACTCTTTTTGTAAAATGAGGGCCCAAGAGTTTTACTTGAGATTGACAGTGTAAGTTTGTAAATTGGCTAAGTCCATGTATCTGTTTACCTAATTCTAAAGAGTACTTTTTCACCAACATTAGAACATTTGATTGGTTGAGTCAGACATGACTTAGCAACTGAACAACAACAACAATCAAGTCAAATATATTAGACTTGTCAGCAACCACTTTCATTATATCATATTGCTATTTTTAGGAATATAGCAATCTATAATTAACAAAAAATGATGATCTGAGGTAAAATCAAGTTATCAGAATATTGCCTTTTTCAGTAAGAAATCTGGTAGGTAAACTGCTATTTTCTTCTTGATCCCTTCTTAGGAATGTACTCTGCAAAACGAAAATAATAACAGCTCACATCAGTGGGGATACAGACGATTGTTAATTCAAATTTAAATACTATAGAACAGTGTCCTGTGTAATTTTATAGGCCTTTTTGGCACAGATGCGTCATTCAAACATTCTGTAAACTGCTTTGTGGTTGGTTTCATAATTTCTATTTAAGGGTCACGGTTTCTTGCCTTGTCCAAGCAAAATATAATGAATGCCATACAAAACGTAATGAGGAATGAATTGTCTGTTTAAATATAATTTTAGAACTGAAATAAATACTACCTTAAAAGGGGAGGTAGATCACTAATACCGTCAAGGAAATAGGTGGATGAAATGAAAGTATCTTCTAAAACATCAGTAATTTTAACAAGGACAGCTGGTCAAATGTGAACAGAATTAATTGCTTGTGTGCTTACACATTGTCCTGTGAGGAACATAAAACTTCAAATTGCAATTGCTGCTCACTATGACTTCTGTGACTCTTGTGATTTTTTAATGAAAGACTTGACTATAAAAACTTTTGCCTTACTTCTCATCATTTTGTCAAATGCCCAAATGGATTCACACATTAATTTAGTAAATATTTATTGTTACAGTATGTAAGATACTGGGCCAAGCATGGTTACAATTTATAAGAAGTACAAATATAAATGCAGCATATGAAAAGAAAATTTGAGCATAAAAGTTTGGATGGTTAAACACGAAGATTCTATTTCACTTGTATTAATTCCTTTCCATAAATACAACTGTGAGAATTTGTAATTGAAGGTCAGAAGGCCCCATACCTTGAACGATAAGCTTGTGATTCAGATTCAAGTGAATGACTACAGGATGTTTCACCAGCAAAAGTAATTACTAATTCTATTCCCATTAGAAGAGAAATATAAATTAGTTAATGATTTTCTTTCCTTATCATTTTTAATTTAATGATCCTGAAAATGTTAGATAGCTGTTTGCTCTTAGAATTACAGAAAAGTCAAGGAGTGCATTTTTTCAAAAACTTTAATGGATTTTTAAGTCACTGTGTCGTGAAAGGTTAGCAAATCTCTATGGTCATTCTAATTTAAGTGCAGAAAATGCATTTTGAATAGATGTCAGATAAATAGTTTTAGAAATACTCTTTTACAAATTACTTTTGTCAGATACATAGTAACTTAAATGTATAATACATAGACACATGAAGAAAATCTATTATGCCTGTGTTATATCACTTGTGGCAATGAACTCCAGGTAATTTTCCTAATTCTTCTGGGCTAAAGGCAAATATTAAATATAAAAGAAATGCTGGTGGAATAGCATGTTTAACCGAGTCTTTAGGCATTCTCTTTAAACCATGTTTTTATCAAAATGATTAAACTACCTTGGCTAAAACCTTTCTTCTAGGAGGCTTTGGGCACATGATGAATGACAATATCATTTGAGACAGATAATGACATAATTTAGTTTAAAAGAAAACAAATAAAATTTATAATGTTATTTTTTTAGCCTTTAAAATGACTATATATTAAAATGTGTTAATATGACCTCTCCATCTTAAAGTTCTTTATGCTTATTAGGAGAAACTCATAGATAAAAGGTATTTTTAAAGAAAGGGATGGGTTAGACAAATAAAAGATGACTCTCCCTACTGTTGACCTTCAAATTGAGGCAGGCACAAGGATAGAAGTTCTTCTGGGTCTAACTAGAAGAACAAGAGCACAAAAAATGGATATGAGCCAAATTTTGCAGATCTGCTTTCATATTCTTGCTTTGGATTTTTCAGTTTGTGAGAAATAGCTTAGTTTTAGATTTTAAAAAAAAAAAAATTGTGATCTTATAGCCAGATGAAAATCATCCTTAATCTGCATTATTATAAATATAGAATGGTATTGCCTAATTTATTTATATCCCTTCTAAGAAAATATCTATGAACATCTAGCAGCATCTGGGAATCATTCATTTCGGGAATGGTTTAACATAAGATGAATATGGGCATACTTTCATTAAACTAAGTCCGTTCTTGGTTACACAATCATGTATGGTGTCTAAGACTGGTAAAATAAAACATACTGTTTATAGTGTATTGCTCACATAATTTTTTCTTTATTGTTTTGCTTCCATGTAGTAATGCAGTCTTATTTTAGTCATTATAATAATTGAGAGCTTTAAATTTAGATAATGTTGGCATAGTATCAGGTATATTTTGTATGTGATATAATTATGTTATGAATATTAAGAATATATAATTATGGGGTATATAAGATATATTGTTGAAGAATGATCATTATTTAAATTATTGCTGAATCCTCAAGGTAATTATTTTAGTTGCTTGATAGATTTGGCTAAGCAAGTTACTTCTGTATGTTTTGCTAAAAAGGCTGAATGAATAAAATTGTAAATTATGATGAAATTGTAACTTCAAAGAACGAACACCACTAGCATGCTGATTTATGTTAAAACATAGTTGTTTTTTTTTTTTTTTAATTATTCTAAAAAATAACTCAGTCCATAGTTTTTTTTTGACCTAATGTAAGACCAACCTAGATAGCATATTAAAAAGCAGAGACATTACTTTGCCAACAAAGGTCCGTCTAGTCAAGGCTATGGTTTTTCCAGCGGTCATGTTTGGATGTGAGAGTTGGACTGTGAAGAAAGCTGAATGCTGAAGAATTGATGCTTTTGAACTGTGGTGTTGGAGAAGACTCTTGAGAATCCCTAGGACTGCAAGGAGATCCAACCAGCCCATCCTAAAGGAAATCAGTCCTGGGTGTTCATTGGAAGGACTGATGCTAAAGCCAAAACTCCAATACTTTGGCCACCTCATGTGAAGAGTTGACTCATTGGAAAAGACCCTGTTAGTAGGAGGGATTGGGGGCAGGAGGAGAAGGGGACGACAGAGGATGAGATGGCTAGATGGCATCACCGACTCGATGGACATGAGTTTGAGTAAACTCCGGGAGCTGGTGATGGACAGGGAGGCCTGACAGGCCACGATTCATGGGGTTGCAAAGAGTCGGACATGACTGAGCGACTGAACTGAACTGAACTGAACATGTTAAACAGTCTTTTTACATATTCAAAAGTTGACTGAATGACATTTATATAAAGTTCGGAAAAGTGATATGATCAGATTGTCATTTTAAAAAGATCATTCTGTATATTATTATTATACTAATTTTTTGAAAACTCTAATTTCTTAAATGTAACACCCAAATTTGTGTGTGGATGACAAAGTTTGTGTTAAAAAAAAAAAAAAAAAAAAACCAAGGTATAAAAAAGAAAACCAGTTAGAAACTTAGTTTAACAATAAGAGATGAGAGATGAGGACAACTTAGACCAGGATCATAACAGTGGAAGTACTAGTGAAAGTTGTTTATTTAGGGCTATATTTTTTCGTCATATCACTAGTCACTTAGTCACTTATGTTGTTTCCTTTTGTGATCTCATCTCCCCTCCTTACTGCTTCCATCCCTAAGGTCAGTTACCAGACTCCTACTTTGCATGCCCTCACTAATATGTTCTCACCAATTTCATGCCTTAAAATCAACTACACAGAGATAATTGACAAAATATATGTCCATCTCACACCTTTCACTTGAACATTAGACCTATTCATCCAAACTGCTTCCCGAGCAATTTTATCTAATAGGATTTCAGACTTGATGCCAAAATTGAACTCTTCCTGTTCCTTTCAAAAACAGAGCCTCATCAGTCTTCTCTATTTGGTAACTGATAAATGTATTCCAGTTCAGTTCAGTCACTCAGTTGTGTCTGACTCTTTGCAACCCCAAAGGAATTTGTAGAGTATGGAAAATGACAGTCAAGGCTGATCTCAAGTTTATTAGACTAGAACTGGAATACATTTTTTGTTGTTGAAGCCTGGCTTGGAGAATTTTGAGCATTACTTTGCTAGCCAGGCTTCAACAATCATGAGCTGTAAACTTGCAGATGTTCAAACTGGTTAAAAAAGGCAGAGGAACCAGATCAAATTGCCAACACCCACTGGACCATTGAAAAAGCAAGAGAGTTCCAGAAAAACATCTACTTCTGCTTTATTGATTATTCCAAAGCCTTTGACTGTGTGGATCACAATAAACTGTGGAAAATTCTAAAAGAGATGGGAATATCAGACCACCTGACCTGCCTCTTGAGAAATCTGTATGCAGGTCAGGAAGCAACAGTTAGAACTGGACATGGAACAACAGACTAGTTCCAAATAGCAAAAAGAGTATGTCAGGGCTGTATATTGTCACCCTGCTTATTTAAGTTATATGCAGAGTACATCATGCGAAATGCAGGGCTGGATGAAGCACAAGCTGGAATCAAGATTGCCAGGAGAAGTATCAATAACCTCAGATATGCAGATGACACCACCCTTATGGCAGAAAATGAAGAAGAACTAAAAAGCCTCTTGATGAAAGTGAAAGAGGAGAGTGAAAAAGTTTGCTTAAATCTCAACGTTCAGAAAACAAAGATCATGGCATCTGGTCCCATCACTTCATGCCAGATAGATGGAGAAACAGTGAAAACAGTGGCGGACTTTATTTTTTTTGTTCTCCAAAATCACTGCAGATGGTGACTGCAGCCATGAAATTAAAAGACGCTTACTCCTTGGAAGGAAAGTTATGACCAACCTAGATAGCATATTCAAAAGCAGAGACATTACTTTGCCAACAAAGGTCCGTCTAGTCAAAGCTATGGTTTTTCCAGTGGTCATATATGGATGTGAGAGTTGGACTGTAAAGAAAGCTGAGCACCTAAGAATTGATGCCTTTGAATTGTGGTGTTGGAGAAGACTCTTGAGAGTCCCTTGGACTGCAAGTGATGCAACCAGTCCGTCCTAAAGGAGATCAGTCCTGGGCATCCATTGGAGAGACTGATGCTGAAGCTGAAACTCCAGTACTTTGGCCACCTGATGCGAAGAGTTGACTCATTGGAAAAGACCCTGATGCTGAGAGGGTTTGGGGGCAGGAGGAGAAGGGGACGACAGAGGATGAGATGGTTGGATGGCATCACTGACTCAATGGACATGAGTTTGAATAAACTCCGGGATTTGGTGATGGACAGGGAGGCTTGGCGTGCTGTGGTTCATGGGGTTGCAAAGAGTCAGACACAACTGAGTGACTGAACTGAACTGGAATACATTTATCAGTTACCAAATAGAGAAGACTGATGAGGCTCTGTTTTTGAAAGGAACAGGAAGAGTTCAATTTTGGCATCAAGTCTGAAATCCTATTAGATAAAATTGCTCGGGAAGCAGTTTGGATGAATAGGTCTAATGTTCAAGTGAAAGGTGTGAGATGGACATATATTTTGTCAATTATCTCTGTGTAGTTGATTTTAAGGCATGAAATTGGTGAGAACATATTAGTGAGGGCATGCAAAGTAGGAGTCTGGTAACTGACCTTAGGGATGGAAGCAGTAAGGAGGGGAGATGAGATCACAAAAGGAAACAACATAAGTGACTAAGTGACTAGTGATATGACGAGACAAGACAGCAGTGTTTTTTTTTTTTTTTCCTTCCAGTTTTATTGAGATATTATTGACATATAGCCCTATAAGGGGTTCCCTCTTGGCGCAGTTGGTAAACAATCTGCCTGCAGTGCTGGAGACCTGGGTTTGATCCCTGGGATGGATTGATCCCCTGGAGGAGTGCATGGCAACCCACTCCAGAATTCTTGCCTGGAGAATCCCACGGACAGAGGAGTCTGGTGGGTTACAGCCCATGGGGTTGCAAAGAGTCAGACGTGACTGAGTGACTTAGCACAGCACATAGCACTATATGCGTTTATAATATATGGCATATGATATCACTTAAATATTCAAAACAAGTTTAATGAGCATCCACCACATATCTACAGAATTAAGGGAATGGGGGTGGGGTGGGGAAGATAGTTGTGTTTTTAAACCCCAAATAAGACTGAACAAATGTGTCAGTTACTTTTGAGAAATCAAATAGGTTCCGATTGGAGGAAACAAACAAAACAATAGGTTTAGCCATGTGAAAGTAAATTTTGACCCTGGCAAGAGTTGTTTTATGGCAAGGGTAAAAACCTTGATTGGAGTGTATTCAAAAGACAGAATACCATATGGGGAAACAGAGAGTACATATTTATAGAGGTACAAGCCTCCAAGGGACTCCCAGGTGGCGCAGAAGTAAAAATTCTGCCTGCTCATGCAGGAGATGGAACAAACTTGGGTTTGATCCCTAGATTGGGAAGTTCCCCTGGAGGAGGAAATGGCAACCCACTCCAGTATTCTTGCCTGGAGAACCCTATAGACAAAGGAGCCTGGTGGGCTACAGTCCGTGGAGGTGCGAAGAGTCGGACACGGCCAGGCAAAGAAGCACAGCACATAGCACTATATAAGTTTATAACATACGGCATACGATATCACTTAAATATTCAAAATAAGTTTAATGAGCATCCACAAACTCACATATCTACAGAATTAAAGGAATAGAAAAAGAAAGATAATAGTGTTTTTAAAGCCAAAATAAGACTGAACAAACATGTCAGTTACTTTTGAGAAGTCAAGTAGAGTGAGATTGGAGAAAAAAACAAAACAATACGTTTAGCCATGTGAAGGTCATTTTTGACCCTGGCAAGAGTTTTTTTATGGCAAGGGTAAAAACCTTGATTATAATATATTCAGCAGACAGAATATCACATGGGGAAACAGAGAGTATATATTTATAGAGGTATAGTCCTCCAAGGGGCTCCAAGGTGGCACAGTAGTAACAAATCTGAGAGTACCTTGGACTGCAAGGAGATCAAACCAGTCAATCCTAAAGGAAATCAGTCCTGAATATTCACTGGAAAGACTGATACTGGAGCTGAAACTCCAATACTTTGGCCACCTGATGCAAAGAACTGACTCACTGGAAAAGACCCTGATGCTGGGCAAGATTGAAGGCAGGAGGAGAAGGGGACGACAGAGGATGAGATGGTTGAATGGCATCCCCTACTTGATGGACATGAGTCTGAGCAAGCTCCGGGAAGTTGGTGATGGACAGGGAGGCCTGGCGTGCTGCAGTCCATGGGGTCACAAAGAGTTGAACATGACTGAACGGCTAGACACACAACTGTGTTTCACAGAAGAGGAGCCAATATGAAAGCGCTGTGTATCACTTTTGGTTCAGTCAGCTGGCCAGAACTTGGTCACATAGGTCCACTTGACTGCGAGGGAAACTGAGAAATACAGTTGGCTGTGTATCCAGTAGAGGAAAGAAACAGGGATAATGAGCACACCACGCTATCTCAGTTACAGGAATAAGTGGAACCTTTATTTCCTTATGTCTTTCATAATTATATTACATATTCCTGACCTACTAGCTTAGCAACTAGGCAACTGAGATTAGTTTGATTTGATTAATTTTTACAGAAATTCTGCTGGACCCTAGTGATTACTACTTCTTTTCCCCCCTGTATTCACAAATGGTTCTTTAAAGTATCCATCTTAGAATAGTATCCAATGATGTAGCTTATGAACTATGACATCTCCCCATTCTTTTCGAAAATTGAAGTAATATTTACTCACTTTTAGCATCACAAGATCACTCCAGTTGTCTATGACTGCTGCAGAATCACCAACAGCAGTTCAGTTTTATTGAATAATGCTATCACCACCCTGGGCTACAAATTCAGCCGTGCCAAATAATTTAAACAGTTTTAAAACATTTGTTTTCTTCAAATCGTGCATCACAGCTTATTAGTGGTTTGTGAAATTAATTTGGGACTTCCCTGGTAGCTCAGATGGTAAAGAATCTGCTTACAGTTCAGGAGGCCCAGTTTCAATCCCAGGAGGCCCAGAAATGAATTATACCTACATAAATGAGCGTCCTAGGTGGCTCAGTGTTAAGGAATCTGCCTGCCAATGCAGGAGACACAAGAGACACAGGTTTGATCCCTGGGGCAGGAAGACTCCCTGGAGAAGAAAATGGCAACCCACTCCAGTGTTCTTGCCTGGAAAATCACAAGGACAGAGGACCCTGACGGGCTACAATCCATCAGGTCACAAGAGTCAGACACAACTTAGTGACTAAACCACCACCATCTCCGTGCTTTTCTAACACTGAGCTCCCATTATTTCTTCTGGAAGCTCATTAACCTGTGCTCTGTGCTTAGAAATGTATTAAAAGGTTTATGTTCTTCAGCAGAGCAGCCAAGATAAAAGTGTTGTGGTTGTGGAGTGACAGTAGAAGAAATTGGAAAAGTAGATTTGTACAAGATCATAAAACAACATTTCTTAGAAATGATTTGATTTCTAGGAGAAAAATGACCAGATCACATTTTTGTTTTAAAACACATTCTTAAGAAGAGGATTCATTAATTTGGGAAAATATTAGGAATGAAATTTAGTTAGAAAACTATTATAGTGGTACAAGCAAATGTTAATGACAGCCTAATTTAAAGCAGACATTTTGAGAATGGAGAGGAAACAATCGACTCATGGCTATTATGAAAATATAAAATATTTGGAAATTATTCACCAATATTGTTTCAGTGCTTATGACATATTACTAATGAAAACAGATTCAAGTCTGTCCCCTCTTGAATATTATATTCTAGTAGAGGCAGATGGACAGTATATAATAAAGACAGTAAAATATATTAATATCATGAGAAAACCAGCTTTGCTGGATCAACAAATTTGTGTAATAACTAATAGATGATAAACAGAAAAACAATATCAGATGTATATTATAAAGTTTTTGAATACCAGGTTATGAACAATTTGGGCAGAAAAGTGTAAAGCATTGAAGAGATTTTCTTAAGGTTAATTTGTTTAGAAAGTAGTATTAGGAAAAATAATTGAGGATGGAATTGAAATTATATCCAAGAGGACTATGAATGATACCTATTTTTTATTTTTTGAGGTAATTAGGATTCTATTGAATTTTTGGATAGATGAATTAAATGATCATTATGGCATTTGAGAGAGATAATTAAGTGCTGAGCAGCATGGAGTAGGTTAACTCAATAAAACCTTGCTTCCAGCATGTGAACAATATCATCATTTGGTGTAGTTATCTAGGATTAAAATAAGTTACTCAATAAACACTAC
This sequence comes from Bos indicus x Bos taurus, assembly GCF_003369695.1. Taxonomy (NCBI): domain Eukaryota; kingdom Metazoa; phylum Chordata; class Mammalia; order Artiodactyla; family Bovidae; genus Bos; species Bos indicus x Bos taurus. The sequence continues at coordinate 99,648,398 of NC_040077.1, read as the reverse complement.
TTGTCTTTCTTTCTTCCCATTGTTTCACTCAACTATCTTCTGTGTGTGTATATGTGATTACCTCCCCTCCCCTGCTCTCGTTATCTTTCATCTCTAATGTTCACTAATTCTAAACTAGGATTCTGTGCGCTCTCTTGATTGCAATAGATTTCCAAGGAGTTTGACTTAGGGAAGTGGCCCTAATACACAGAAAAAGAAAATAATGCAAGCCAGGGTACGTATGTCAGAGTATTTTAAGGAATATTTACATTTTAAAATCAAGAAAACATGTCCAAAAAATAAATTGAAGATTCAAAACAAATAATTCAGAGTTTAAAGATGCATAAAGATGGTGATAGAAATAGTGTGTAACAAGTGGAAAAGATCTAGAGTAATTTTGTAGAATACCCATAGTGAATCTCCATTTCAAGTATATTAGATAGAAATGAGTGACAAGTTCAGCTGTATTCTGTGCACAGAGATTGGGTCAGTTTAAGCTTAAGACACTGGCAGCGTGTTGAGCTCATAAAAGTCATGGGACAGTCTTACTGAGTATCTGATATGGGATTAAAATAAAAATATGGGTTAAGAATCTGTAATATAATATTATAGTCCTTCTTTTATTGGTTTGCATGATATGACAAAATTTAATTATGGATACCATACTAAACTTGTAAGATTCTTACTAACATTTTATTTCTATTAGTATGACATCTATTTTTATTCTGGTGCCTTTTGTATCTCTTGTGTTAAAATCAATAAGTACATGCTTCTTTTTTCTTCTGAACTTCTTGAATTTCTAGCTAGAAATTATAGGCTTTACATATGATTATTTTCTAGGGTTCCTTGCTCATCGGTTTTTGTTTCAACAAATGCCTATTGAGTGTCTTCCATGTGGTACATATTATTCTTGTTGAGATTATAGTAATAAACAAAAGTAAAAAAAAAAAAAAAAAAAAGCCTGCTCTTGTGGAGTGTTTTAATGGGAGCAAAAAAAAAAAAAAAACTGTAAGAAAAGGACAGGAACCGGTTAGGTGGGGTTTGCAGTTCTAGAAAGGACAACAAAAAAAGAGAAATTAAAAGGGTATATTTTAATTGACTTGGAAAACACAAGGTAGAACATACAGATAATTGCAAAGGATAGGTTTCAGACTGAGGGACCATAAAGAACGAATGCTATGGAACTTGTTGGCCCTTGTGTGGTGCTTGGTTTCAGTGTCGGTTTGGAGGCGTTTGATGAGCTCCTGTCAATTAATGTTCCTTGGAGTCAGGAGTTCCCTGGAGTCAGGGTTTGGACTTATGCCTCCTGCTTCCAGTTATCGGTCTTATTTTTACAGTAGTTTCAAAACTTCTCCCACCTCCCAGAATATCGGAAATAAAAGCAAAAATAAACAAATGGGACCTAATTAACCTTAAAAGCTTCTGCACATCAAAGGAAACTATCAGCAAGGTGAAAAGACAGCCTTCAGAATGGGAGAAAATAATAGCAAATGAAGCAACTGACAAACAACTAATCTCAAAAATATACAAGCAACTCCTACAGCTCAACTCCAGAAAAATAAATGACCCAATCAAAAAATGGGCCAAAGAACTAAATAGACATTTCTCCAAAGAAGACAAACAGATGGCTAACAAACACATGAAAAGATGCTCAACATCACTCATTATCAGAGAAATGCAAATCAAGACCACTATGAGGTTCCATTTCACACCAGTCAGAATGGCTGTGATCCAAAAGTCTACAAATAATAAATGTTGGAGAGGGTGTGGAGGAAAGGGAACCCTCTTCCACTGTTGGTGGGAATGCAAACTAGTACAGCCACTATGGAGAACAGTGTGGAGATTCCTTAAAAAACTGGAAATAGAACTGCCTTACGATCCAGCAATCCCACTGCTGGGCATACACACTGAGGAAACCAGAAGGGAAAGAGACACGTGTACCCCAATGTTCATCGCAGCACTGTTTATAATAGCCATGTCATGGAAGCAACCTAGATGTCCATCAGCAGATGAATGGATAAGAAAGCTGTGGTACATGTACACAATGGAGTATTACTCAGCCATTAAAAAGAATACATTTGAATCAGTTCTAATGAGGTGGATGAAACTGGAGCCTATTATACAGAGTGAAGTAAGCCAGAAGGAAAAACACCAATACAGTATACTAATGCATATATATGGAATTTAGAAAGATGATAACAATAACCCTGTGTACAAGACAGCAAAAGTGACGCTGATGTATGGAACAGTCTTATGGACTCTGTGGGAGAGGGAGAGGGTGGGAAGATTTGGGAGAATGGCATTGAAACATGTAAAATATCATGTATGAAACGAGATGCCAGTCCAGGTTCAATGCACGATACTGGATGCTTGGGGCTAGTGCACTGGGATGACCCAGAGGGATGGTATGGGGAGGGAGGAGGGAGGAGGGTTCAGGATGGGGAGCACATGTATACCTGTGATGGATTCATTTTGATATTTGGCAAAACTAATACAACTATGTAAAGTTTAAAAATAAAATAAAATTTAAAAAAAAATTAAAAAAAAAAAAGAACGAATGCTAAAAATAAGACATAATCTAAAAAGAATTCATGGCTCTTTGCAGCAAAATTAGAAGAATGTTTGTCCTGTATGTTTTATTTAACTTGAAATGATTAAAAAAATACTCAATTTACAGAAAAATTATATATATTCTTTAATTCTTCGCATCGTTAGCTTATTTTCACTGACATATCATTTGCTCTCTGTAATTTAGCTTTCTTCATTTTTTTCCAGTTGTATTGAAATATAATTGGCATACAACAATTAGTTAATTATAATTGATAAACTGTATAAGTTTAAGGTGTGCATCATAATGATTTGACTTACACACGTCATGAAATGATTATCATAGTAAGTTTAGTGATATTAAGAAGAGGTGGCAGGAATACAAAGAAAAATTATGCAAACAAGATCTTCACGACCCAGAAAACCATGATGGTGTGATCACTCACTTAGAACAAGATTCTAGACTGAAAAGTCAAGTGGGCCTTAGGAAGCATCACTACGAACAAAGCTAGTGGAGGGGATGGAATTCTGGTTGAGCTATTAAAATCTTAAAGATGATGCTGTGAAAGTGTTGCACTCAGTATGCCAGCAAATCTGGAAAAATCAGCAGTGGCCACAGGACTGGAAAAGGTTAGTTTTCTTTCCAATCCTAAAGAAGGTAAATGCTGAAGAATGTTCAAACTACTTCACAATTGCACTCATCTCACACACTAGCAAAGTAATGCTCAAAATTCTCCGAGTCAGGCTTCAACAGTATGTGAACCGTGAACTTCCAGATGTTCAAGCTGGATTTTGAAAAGGCAGAGGAACCAGAGATCAAATTGCCAACATCCATTGGATCATCAAAAAAGCAAGAGAGTTCCATAAAAACATCTACTGCTACTGCTAAGTCACTTCAGTCGTGTCCGACTCTGTGTGACCCCATAGACGGCAGCCCACCAGGCTCTCCTGCCCCTGGGATTCTCCAGGCAAGAACACTGGAGTGGGTTGCCATTTCCTTCTCTAATGCATGAAAGTGAAAAAATGAAGGTGAAGTCACTCAGTCATGTCCGACCCTTAGCGATCCCATGGGCTGCAGCCTACCAGGCTCCTCCATCCATGGGATTTTCCAGGCAAGAGTACTGGAGTGGGGTGCCATCGCCTTCTCCGATAAAAACATCTACTTCTGCTTTATTGATTATGCCAAAGCCTTTGACTGTGTAGATCACAACAAACTGGAAAATTCTTCAAGAGATGGGAATACCTGACCACCTGACCTGCCTCCTGAGAAATCTGTATGCAGTTCAAGAAGCAACAGTTAGAGCAGGACATGGAACAACAGCTGCTAAGTCATTTCAGTCGTGTCCGACTCTGTGTGACTCCATAGATGGGAGCCCACTAGGCTCCCCCGTCCCTGGGATTCTCCAGGCAAGAACACTGAAGTGGGTTGCCATTTCCTTCTCCAGTGCATGAAAGTGAAAAGGGAAAGTGAAGTTGCCCAGTCATGTCCAACCCTCAGCGACCCCATGGACTGCAGCCTTCCAGGCTCCTCCATCCATGGGATTTTCCAGGCAATAACAACAGACTGGTTCCAAATCGGGAAAGGAGTATATCAAAGCTGTATATTGTCACCCTGCTTATTTAACTTATATGCAGAGTACATCATGTGAAATACAGGGCTGCATGAAGCACAAACTGGAATCAAGATTGCCGGGAGAAATATCAATAACCTCAAATATGCAGATGACACCATCATTATGGCAGAAAGTGAAGAGGAACTGAAGAGCCAGCTGGCTTAAAACTCATCATTCAAAAAACTAAGATCATGGCATCTGGTCCCATCACTTCATGGCAAATAGATGGGGAAACAGTGGAAACAGTGATATCTTTATTTTCTTGGACACCAAAATCACTGCAGATGGTGACTGTAGCCATGACGTTAAAAGATGCTTTCTCCTTAGAAGAAAAGCTATGACCAACCTAGATAGCATATCAAAAAGCAGAGACATTACTTTGCCAACCAAGGTCCATCTTGACAAAGCTATAGTTTTCCCAGTAATCATGTATGGATGTGAGAGTTGGACTATAAAGAAAATTGAGCACCGAAGAATTGATGCTTTTGAACTGTGGTGTTGGAGAAGACTCTTTAGAGTCCCTTGGACTGCAGGAAGATCAAACCAGTCAGTCCCAAAGGAAATCAGTCCTGAATATTCATTGGAAGGACTGATGCTGAAGCTGAAAGTCCAGTACTTTGGCCACTTGATGCAAAGAACTGACTCACTGTAAAAGACTCTGATGCTGGGCAAGATTGAAGGCAGGAGGAGAAGGGGATGAGAGAGAATGAGATGGTCGGATGGTATCATTGACTAGATGGACATGAGTTTGAGCCAGCCCTGGGAGTTGGTGATGAGCAGGGAAGCCTGGCATGCTGCAGTCCATGGGGTCTCAAAGAGCTAGACACAACTGAGTGACTGAACTGAGCTGAAATTTAGTGAACAAGCATGCATGCTAAGTTGCTTCAGTCATGTCCGACTCTTTGCAACCCTGTGGACTGTAGCCCACCAGGCTTTTCTGTCCATGGTATTCCTCAGGCAAGAATAGTTGAGTGTGTGTCCATGCCCTCCTTCAGGGAATCTTCCTGACCCAGGTATTGAACTTGCATCTCTTATGTCTCCTGGATTTGCAGGTGTGTTCTTGACCAGTAATGCCACTTTCCATATATATCACATCTTTATCAATTCATCTGTTGATGAACACTTAGATTGCTTCTGTATCTTGACCATTGTAAATAATGCTACAATAAACATAAGGGTTCATATATCTTTCCTAATTACTCTTTTTTTTTTTGTTTGTTTTTGTTTTTGTTTTCTTCAAATAAATACCCAGGAGTGGTTTTGCTGGATCATATGGTAGTTCTATTTTTCATTTTTGAGGAATCTCCTACTGTTTTCCATAGTGGCTGTATCAATTTATATTCCCATCAACAGTGGACAAGTTTCTTTTTTTCCACATCCTTGCCAGCACTTATTATTTGTTGTCTTTTTGATAATTATCATCCTTACAGATGTACAGTGATATGTCATTGTGATTTTGATTTGTACTTACATTGATTAGTGATGTTGAGCACGTTTTCATAGGTACATTGGACATCTGTGTATCTTCTTTGGGAAAAGGTCTATTCAAATCCTCTGCCCCCCCCCCAACCTTTTTTTTAAAGTCAAGTTTATTTTTTGTTGTTGAGTTGTGTGAGTTCTTTGTATATTTTAAATATTAAGTCCTGATTAGATATATTATTTGAAAATATCTTCTCCCTTTCTGTAGGCAACCTTTTAGTTTTGCTCATAGTTTCCTTCTCTGTGCAAAATCTTTTTAGTTTAATATAGTCCCATTTGTTAACATTTGCTTTTATTTTCCTTGCCTGAGGAGACCTATCCCCAAAATTATTACTAAGACTGGCATCAAAGAGCTTACATCTGTGTTTCTTCTAGAACTTTTATGGCTTCACAACTTATGTTTAAGTGTTTAATTCATTTTGACTTTATTTTTGTGCATAATGTGAGATAGTAGTCCAGTGTGATTGTTTTGCATATGTCTGGTTTTATGTGTTTTTTTTAATATAAAATTTTCTATATAATAGTATATTAATAGTATTTAATTCTCCTCATTGTTAAACTATTTTAAGTGGCAATAGTTTGTTCTTTATAATTTACCTTTCTTAAAGTATTGAAAGATAAATCTCAATATTAAAATACCAACATGAATCTTAAAGACTTTTTGCATCAAGAACCATTGTTAAACTAATGTTGCTTCCTGTGTAAGACTTACTGAAGCCTCAAAAAAAATCATAGCGTTTGCTTCTTTATTTTCTCTACAGATCTTAACATCACTCTTTGTTCTATCTGTTTTCTTTAATAGGTACAATTTCAGAATAGATTTTCTTCACTATCACTAAAGATCCAGCTTTTCTGGTGAAAGCTTCAAACATTCTTCTATTGACTTTCTTTCAGGTCTGGGAGAGGAAATGTTAACCTTTTTGGCCTCTCTCTGGTATAATACATGAGTTTCATTTTTCTTTTATTTGTTATAACAAATTATAATTTGTGGTCAGACTTAGCTGCAAGATTACAATCCAGATTGAAACTGAAGAAGTGTTTAAGGCCTCACTATCTTTGAAGGAGTTTTAATTTTAAATATATTTTAAATAAAGAAGTTATACAGGCAATAATCACTTTTTAAAATACTAAGAATAAAATATATGAAAATATATATTCAACCCATTGCCTAAACTGATATTGATTAAGTAGAGTTTAATCCATTCACTTTATTAATTTTATTTTTAGAAATTAAATGTACTTTTTATGCTTTAGGAAAAGGAAAATAGAGAACTATTATTGTTATTGTAACTTTATTATAATATTGTTAACTTTTTTCTCAGAATTTGTTCTCCATAGAAGAGAAAGAAATAAGATATGGTGTTTTGCTTATTTTTTTTTTCAGCTAATGTAATTGGAAAAGTATAGTCTTCACTATAACGTGTTGATATTACTTACTGGTTGCAAGACTGTGTTGATGAACTTGGACAGATCAATTATGGAGGCTGTTATGTCAGTAAAATATAGATACGGCATGGTAAAACCCCATGTTCTGGAAAAGCAGGTGTCATACGCAGAATCATAATGAAGTCCTAAAAATATTCTGCATGTTGAAGATAGACACATTTAGAAAATTTTGGTTAGACAGACATTATAAATATCTGGAGTTTCCTCTCAGGCAAGATGGCCATTTTGGAGGTTTACAATCTTAAGAGTTCAGGAACCTAGGTTGGACAAAATAAGGAAAAGAAGGAAATTCAAAATATGATGACTGAGTAAAAGTAAGCAGTAGACTCTCAAGGCACACTTTCAAAGTCAGAGTTTCAGGAAAGATTAGACAAGAATGCTAAATATTGAACAGATAACTGGACATGTCAGTATGAACAGATACTACAATATTAAAAGTAGAAAAGGAAGAGAATGGATAAATTAAGGCATTTAACACTGGCCTTGGGTTTTGGGAATAAGCTAAAACAGGAAGAATGTGAGAGCAGAAGAGATGAATGGGAAGGCTACAGGGGTCAGTTATCCAAAGGATACTGCTATTGGATGTAAGTGCTTAATAATAAATAATAGAGTGGAAAGGAACTGGGAAACTTGGAATAAACTAGGCTCCAAAACTGAAAAACAATTATATTTATATTTTGCTGATCCAGAAAGCAGAATTTAGGGTCAATAGGCAGAGATTTTAAGGAAGTATATTCTAGTTCTAATTTTCAACTAACTTCTTCTATTTAATGTTATATAAAATTTGAATTACACTTTACCAGAGAGTCCCTCATCAGTAGAATTATGTAAATAGGTTGAATTATCTCTTAAGTGATAGCATATTGAGAGTTTCTATAATGTGTAGAAGGCATAAGGAAATTATATCTCAAAAACTTCCAACTTTTTAAAGAATGATGGGCTTTGGGGTGGGGTGAGGGCAAGGATTGGGAAGGGAGTAATCAGCAGGTATTAGAACTCAACACAGAGATATTAATAAGATTGTGGGTAATAAATGTAATGAAATGAACATAAATCACATATGAATTCAATTGATTCAGCATTTTCTGTAAGCCTCTTCAACTATTGGAATTGGTACCTGAGTGTAGCAGTTTTAAGCCCTGACCTGGAGTCAGGTGGCTGCATCTGAATAGTTTTAAGAACTTCAGATTCTCAACCTTGTTAACTTAACAAGAATTTTAGTATTCATACACTTTTAATAAAGATAATTACACTTCTACATTAACACTGAATCCATTTCTCTACGGCATCATTTATCCTACAATTGTTTAAATATTAAGAGCATTACTATTTTATGTGAATACTTTTAATATCCATTTTCTCAAAGAAATGAGATTAACTTCACTGTAGATAAATCACCTGTTTCAGTAATTGACAAAACAATCACATTTATTAGCACTTCACTTGGGTTATCAATAGAGCTATCTCTGTAGTTAAGTAAGCAACTCAATGGACATTTTGAGGTTCACTATATGGGCTTCCCTGATGGCTCAGAGGTTAAAGCATCTGCCTGCAATGCAGGAGACCTGGGTTCAATCCCTGGGTCGGGAATATCCCTGGAGAAGGAAATGGCAACCCACTCCAGTATTCTTGCCTGGAGAATCCCATGGATGGAGGAGCCTGGTGGGCTCCATGGGGTCACAAAGAATCGGACATGACTGAGCGACTTCACTTCACTTCTTCACTTCACTTCACTTCATATACTTACTTGAGGACTAGATATAGTCGAAGGATAAAGGGGTATAGAAAAACACTGCCAATGTGAAACCCAGAGGTTCTTAGAGAAGACAGACATATACATAGATTATATGCATACTATATTGTGGTAAGTTCTCGAATATTTTTTTTTTCTTTTGAATGGAACTCAGAAGAGAAAAAGTAAGAATGTCCCATGATGTAAGTAGCATTTTGAGAATTACCTACCACTAAGGAATTTTTGATTCTCCTTTCTTGGGTATGAATGAGGTCTTAATCTTCGAATTTGAGAGTTCTGGTGGACCTCTGTAAGAATCAGATTTAGTTACTGAGTGTAATGAATGGCAGGAAGAAGGTAGAAAAAGTACTGTGGAATGCAAGTATTTTTAGTTGTTTTTTGAAGATGAAACTATTTTTACTGTGTTTCTATAATGTATGTAAGTGATTATGCTTATGTGAAAGAAAATAATACAGTGATCCATAAGTAGAAATATAAATTTCCTCTATAATCTTTCTTCCCACCCTCATCCCCATGCCTTTCATCTTATCATACTCTGAGCCAGTCAATGATAATACTTTTCTATAAAGTCCTCCTGACCTTAAAAAATAAACACATAAACATGTATATTTACACAAATAGAATCATTTAATCTACACAGTACTGTGTAACAATTTTTTTCTGTTTAATTAGTATGTTGTGAAAATTTCACATATTGGTATTTATGTCTGTATGTTCTCCTCTTTGTAACTGCATGACATTCCATTGTGTAAATGTACTGTAATTTGATGAACCAATACCTAATAGAGGTGTATCTGACTAGTTTCCAATTTTCCACTACTACAAATATGGCTACCACAAAGTCCAGTTGTAAATTACATTTTTTAATTAGGCTAAATTCTTAAAAGGGAAGTCTTAGCATAAAGGAGTTATGCACACTTTAAACTTGGGTATATATTGTCTCCAGTATTCTTTTTTTTTATTATTTTTAATTTAAATTTATTTATTTTAATTGGAGGCTAATTACAATATTGTACTGGTTTTGCCATACATCAACATGAATCCACCACAGGTGTACACGTGTTCCCCATCCTGAACCCGCGTCCCATCTCCCTCCCCATACCATCCCTCTGGGTCATCCCAGTGCACCAGCCCCAAGCATCCTGTATCCTGCATCGAACCTGGACTGGCGATTCGTTTCTTATATGATATTATTCATGTTTCAATGCCATTCTCCCAAATCATCCCACCCTCTCCCTCTCCCACAGTGTCCAAAAGACTGTTCTATACATCTGTGTCTCTTTTGCTCTCTCACATACAGGGTTATCATTACCATCTTTCTAAATTCTATATATATACGTTAGTATACTGTATTGGTGTTTTTTTTCCTGGCTTACTTCACTCTGTATAATAGGCTCCAGTTTCATCCACCTCATTAGAACTGATTCAAATGTATTCTTTTTAATGGCTGAGTAATACTCCATTGTGTATATGTACCACTGCTTTCTTATCCATTCATCTGCTGATGGACATCTAGGTTGCTTCCATGTCCTGATAATTATAAACAGTGCTGCGATGAACATCCCAGGAATGGAAGAGCCTGGTGGGTTGCCGTCTATGGGGTCACAAAGAGTTGGACATGACTGCAGCAACTTTGCATGCATGCATGCATGCATATATTATCTATTACATTTCAAAAAGTTTTGTAAATGTGTCCAACACAATGCATGTGTTGCCACACCCTGGCCAGAATTGCAGTAACAGCCATTTGAGCACTTAGTAACATAGAACATAAAAAATAGCATATCTTAAATTTGTAAATAATCATCACAAATTGCTGCTAAGTCGCTTCAGTGTTGTCTGACTCTCTGCGACCCCGTAGACGGCAGCCCACCAGGCTCCCCCATCCCTGGGATTCTTCAGGCAAGAACATTGGAATGGGTTGCCATTTCCTTCTCCAATGCATGAAAGTGAAAAGTGAAAGTGAAGTCACTCAGTCATGTCTGACTCTTAACAACGCCATGGACTGCAGCCTACCAGGCTCCTCCGTCCATGGGATTTTCCAGACAAGAGTACTGGAGTGGAGTGCCATTGCCTTCTTGGAGATTTCTTTCATTGAAAACTGTTTTTTTTATGTCTTTGTCTTTTTGATATTTATTGTTCTATAAAGTATTTTTTATTCATTTTAAAACACCTTAAGATTATTAATCTCCTATGAATTGTATAATACTTTGCAAATATTTTTCTTGCTTTGAATATAGCTTCATTTTGCTGTTTTTTATTCATACAGAAATTTCTGATTTAAGTAGTAATTTTTGTGAGTCATTTTGCATCTGGCTACAGACGGTTAAAAATGGAGATAAGAGTGCAGAATTTTGAACCAGAAAGCTTGAGTTAACATATTAGCCCCACTATGACTTAATATCTCTGTGCCTCAAGTCTGTACCTCTCAGTAATAGTTTCTTTCTCCTAGAGGATTAGTGTGCACACATAAATCAACAGAGGTAAAAATATTTAGGAGAGTGCCTGTCATAATTAAGTACTCAAATAATGTTAGTTTTTATTATTATTTATATAAATATATATGTTCCTTGATTTATTAGTTAAAACATCCAGAACAATGGGAAACGCTTAAAATGAGAGTGGTGATTATTTTTTGTTACTGTCACTAATAGAAATTGTCTTTAAGTTCTAAAAACTTTGAATATGTTGAAACCATGGATGATTTTAATTTTGTTTCTGAAAAAGTCATTTGTTTTAATTACTACAGTAAAACATATGCTCTTCGTAAGTTTAGTAAATTAAGAAAATTATAACACAAAATAAATATCATAAGCCCCAAATAATGAAAATTTACATTTTGGTGGGTATCTTCAGGTCTTCATTTCCTACACAAATTGGAATTTTATATAAAAAATACAAAATCAGATTTTGCATTCTCTTTTATAACTGATTATTTAATAATGCCAATAATATTATGCCTGGAATCATAGTGATATTTTTTATGAAAACAAGAAATTTCAGTGGAAGAGGGATCATGATCAGAAATATCATGTAAGAAACGAAATGCCAGTCCAGGTTCGATACACGATACTGGATGCTTGGGGCTAGTGCACTGGGACAACCCAGAGGGATGGTATGGGGAGGGAGGAGGGAGGAGGGTTCAGGATGGGGAACACATGTATACCTGTGGCGGATTCATTCTGATATTTGGCAAAACTAATACAATTATGTAAAGTTTAAAAATAAAATAAAATTAAAAAAAAAAGAAATATTCTTAGAAAAATGTCGACGATATGTTTGAATGATGAATTATAATCAAAAAGATTTGATAGGAAAAAAGCTTATAAACCAAGTCTATCAATTTATATTAGGTTTTTACTAGTCATCAAAAAAAAGTACATAAATTAACTGTGGTTTAACTACAATAAATATATATCTCCTTCAAGTAAAAGAAATCTGGACGTAATTATTTTAGAGCTGAGATGGCTTTCTGAACATTCAGTTCAGTTCAGTTCAGTCGCTCAGTCATGTCCGACTCTTTGCGACCCCATGAATCGAAGCACGCCAGGCCTCTCTGTCTGTCACCAACTCCCGGAGTTCACTTAGACTCACGTCCATCGAGTCAGTGATGCCATCCAGCCATCTCATCCTCCGTCGTCCCCTTCTCCTCCTGCCCCCAATTCCTCCCAGCATCAAAGTCTTTTCCAATGAGTCAACTCTTTGCATGAGGTGGCCAAAGTATTGGAGTTTCAGTTTTAGCATCATTCCTTCCAAAGAATCCCAGGGCTGATCTCATTCAGAATGGACTGGATGGATCTCCTTGCAGCCCAAGGGACTCTCAAGAGTCTTCTCCAACACCACAGTTCAAAAGCATCAATTCTTTGGTGCTCAGCCTTCTTCACAGTCCAACTCTCACATCCATTCATGACCACAGGAAAAACCATAGCCTTGACTAGATGAACCTTTGTTGGCAAAGTAATGTCTCTGCTTTTGAATATGCTATCTAGGTTGGTCATAACTTTCCTTCCAAGGAGTAAGCGTCTTTTAATTTCATGGCTGCAGTCACCATCTGCAGTGATTTTGGAGCCCAGAAAAATAAAGTCTGACACTGTTTCCACTGTTTCCCCATCTATTTCCCATGAAATGATGGGACCAGATGCCATGATCTTCGTTTTCTGAATGTTGAGCTTTAAGCCAACTTTTTCACTCTCCTCTTTCACTTTCATCAAGAGGCTTTTTAGTTCTTCTTCACTTTCTGCCATAAGGGTGGTGTCATCTGCACATCTGAGGTTATTGATATTTCTCCCAGCAACCTAGATTCCAGCTTGTGCTTCTTCCAGTCCAGCGTTTCTCATGATGTACTCTGCATATAAGTTAAATGTGCAGGGTGACAATATACAGCCTTGACGTACTCCTTTTCCTATTTGGAACCAGTCTGTTGTTCCATGTCTAGTTCTAACTGTTGCTTCCTGACTTGCATACAGATTTCTCAAGAAGCAGGTCAGGTGGTCTGGTATTCACATCTCTTTCAGAATTTTCCACAGTTTCTTGTGATCCACACAGTCAAAGGCTTTGCCATAGTCAGTAAAGCAGAAATAGATGTTTTTCTGGAACTCTCTCGCTTTTTTCATTATCCAGCGGATATTGGCAATTTGATCTCTGGTTCCTCTGCTTTTTCTAAAACCAGCTTGAACATCAAGGAAGTTCTGAACATTATTATCCCACAATTCTATCTTGTTCCTATTTCATCCTGAGCATATGAAATCTGCCATAGTCCAATATGGCTGCTTGAGCTCCAGCTATTGTGTCATAGTTCCAGCCAACAGGAGAGGCACAAGAGCAAAGAATAGTGCTGCTGCTGCTGCTGCTAAGTCGCTTCAGTCGTGTCCGACTCTGTGCGACCCCATAGACAGCAGCCCACCAGGCTCCCCAGTCCCTGGGATTCTCCAGGCAAGGACACCAGAGTGGGCTGCCATTTCCTTCTCCAATGCATGAAAGTGAAAAGTGAAAGTGAAGTCGCTCAGTCATGTCTGACTCTTCGTGTCCCCATGGACTGCAGCCTATCAGGCTCCTCCATCCATGGGATTTTTCCAGGCAAAAGTACTGGAGTGGGGTGCCATTGTCTTCTCCAAAAAGAACATATACCCTTCTTTATATGTACTCTTCCTAAAAGTTGTACACACTACATCCACCTATATCCTATTGTCCAAAGTTATTTGTCATGACCACATTTAGCTAAAAGGAGTTAAATGTGAAAAGTGTGGATTCCGTAATTAATGAAGAAAGAACAAATTCTGAATTTTGATCTCAGTAGGCTTTTCAGTAGTTAAGATTTGGAATAAATGGAACTTGAACTGGAACAGTAAAAGCAGAAAGAGGGAAATGGATACAAATGCCTATCAAATATATTTTTTTCTTAAACTTCAATATTTGCTCTTGGCACCATAGAAAAACATTTAAAAAACTGAGTTAATTCACGCACAGGCAAGTGCATCGGTGTTACCTCTAAAGCTAGAAAAGTGAAAGTGAGAGAGTAGTCCTTCAGTCACTTCCCACTCTGAGACCCCTGGATGGTAGCCCATCAGACTTCTTTGTCCTTTTAATTGTCTAGGCAAGAAGACTGGAGTGGGTAGCCACTCTTCTTCAGGGATTTCTGCAGCCCAGAGATAAAACCCGGGTCTCCTGCATTTCAGGCAGATTTTTTACTGTCTGAGCCACCAGGAAAACCTATCTAAAGATTCATGCTGTTTATATATGTATAAATATGTATATGTGATGTATTTCCATCACTTACAGAAGGTCCACTCATGTCTCTTCCCATTCAATAACTACCTCCATAGAATCTACTATTTAATTTATGTTAATATAGACATATATTGCCTGTTCTTGAACTTTATATAAACACTATTCACAATATGCACACTTTTGTGATGGGTTTCTTTATCTGAGAACAATGACTCAGAAATTTACCCAGAAAAGTAACATATTGATGAGGGAAAATAGCTGTTACCTGAAAAGAATAAACTTTACGTATTTTATGTAATCTTAGAAGATTTTCAAGTGAACAGGTCTCCAACATACATGTACATCTGAAAAAAAGATGGTGAAAATATGCTTCATTTTTCTCTTTTACCTCAGTTCAGTTCAGTTGCTCAGTCGTGTCTATTTGCGACCCCATGAACTGCAGCACACCAGGCTTCCCTGTCCATCACCAATCCCCAGAGCTTGCTCAAACTTATGTCCATTGAGTCGGTGACGCCATCCAACTATCTCATCTTCTGTCATCACCTTCTCCTCCTGCCTTCAATCTTTCTCAGCATCAGGGTCTTTTCTAAGGAGTCAGCTCTTCGCATCAGGTGGCCAAAGTATTGGAGTTTCAGCTTTAACATCAGTCCTTTCAATGAATATCCAGGACTGATTTCCTTTAGGATTGACTGTTTTGATCTCCTTACTGTCCACGGGATTCTCAAGAGTTTTCTCCAACACCACAATTCAAAAGCATGAATACTTCAGTGCTCAATTTTCTTTATAATCCAACTGTCGCATCCATACATGACTACTGGAAAAACCATAGCTTTGATTAGACAGACTTTTGTCAGCAAAGTAGTATCTCTGTTTTTTAATATGCTTTCTAGTTTTGTTATAACTTTTCTTCTAAGGAGAAAGTGTCTTTTAATTTCATGGTTGCAGTCACCATCTACAGTGATTTTGGAGCCCAAGAAAATAAAGTCTGTCCCTGTTTCCATTGTTTCCCCATCTAATTTGCCATGAAGTGATGGGACTGGATGCCATGATGTTAGTTTTTTAAATGTTGCATTTGAATCCAACTTTTTCACCCTCCTCTTTTTTTTTTCCATTCTCCTCTTTCACTTTCATCAGGAACCTCTTTAGCTCTTCTTCACTTTCTGCCATTAGGGTGGTGTCATCTGCATATCTGAGCTTATTTATATTTCTCCCAGCAGTCTTAAGTCCACCTTGTGCTTCCTCCAGCCTGGCATTTTGGATGATGTAATCTGCTTATAAGTTAAATAGCAGGGTGAAAATATACATCCTTAACATACTCTTTTCCCATTTTGGAACCAGTCCATTGTTAAATGTCTTCTACCTTATCATTCTTTAAATGAATGTGATCTGATCAAATGCATGACCATATATGAGATAGGGTTAGAATAAAATTAAGAATTGCTTTAATATATAAATGCAAATTGTGTACTCATGTATGCAAAAAATTACTCAAAATCAGGAAAACTGGTATTCTTAGAGTAGGTAGGAGACTAGGCAGTCTGAAAATTTGAGTATTTGGGCCAGAATTTAAAGCTACAAATTTGTTGACTATATTCCTTGGTCAAAAATCTTATATAGTTAGGGAAACTGAGGAGAAAAGATTGATATTGTGAATGTAAAGTGCTTATGTATTTGTCCATTTGTGGCTCAGTGATAAAGAATCCACCTGCAATGAAGCAGACTCAAGAGATGTGGATTTTATCCATGAGTCCAGAGGATCCCCTGGTGAAAGAAACAGCAGCCCACTCCAGTAGTCTGGCCTGGAGAATCCCAGGAACAGAGGAGCCTCCAAGGGGTCGCAAAAGAGTCAGATATGACTTAGCGACCAAACAACAACAAATTTATTTTAGACGTACTTAAGTATTAATTTTGTATGTATGGATGTGAAAGTTGGACTATAAAGAAAGCTGAGTACCGAAGAATTGATGCTTTTGAACTGTGGTATTGGAGAAGACTCTTGAGAATCTCTGGGACTGCAAGAAGATCCAACCAGTCCATCCTAAAGGAAATCAGTCCTGAATATTCATTGGAAGGACTGATGTTGAAGCTGAAACTCTAATACCTTGGCCACCTGATGTGAAGAGCTGACTCATTTGAAAAGACCCTGATGCTCAGAAAGATTGAAGGCAGGAAGAGAAGGGGATGACCGAGGATGAGATGGTTGGATGACATCACTGACTCAATGGACATGAGTTTGAGTAAACTCTGGGAGCTGGTGATGAACAGGGAGGCCTGGAATGCTGCAATTCATGGGGTCACAAAGAGTCAGACATGACTGAGTGAACTGAACTGAACTGAAGTACTAATTTATTTTTCCTCAAAATTTCTCATTATCATTCTAAAAGGGCAACCAAAGGAAAATATCTAAGTGGGAAATGTATGAGAAATAATTAAAATTACCAAGAAAACAGATAAAGCTAAAGACCCTTTGTAATCATCAAAGCATCAAATTGTTCAGTTCTTTAAATTAAAGCAAATACTCAGCACTCTTAAAATTTCTAGGTAATTAAATAGGTTCTTTAATTTGGCTACTTTGACTATAATCTTGCTGATATGGACAGTATTTTATTAATGATATCTCAAGGGGGATTTGTGGTAGCTTGAAAATTAATGAAATATTAATAACCAACAACTGAAGAAATGCAGATATGTCTGCTTTGGAAAAAAACGTGATCTGCATGCTCCTTACCTTAAAAGCATTTTATTTTTTTTTTTTATTTGTATTTGCATTTTAAGCATAATAATGTATGCTGTAACATGAAGAGTGGGCATTTCACTAGAAATATCGTGTACATATTATGTGATCTTTGGCAAACCTTTGTGCAAAATAACATTTGGTAATTTGACTTGTTTGGGGGTGAAAAGGGACTTCCTGGGTGGCTCAGATGTTAAAGCATCTGCCTACAATGCAGGAGACCTGGGTTTGATCCCTGAGTCAGGAAAATCATCTGGGGAAGGTAATGGAAACCCACTCCAGTATTCTTGCCTGGGAAATCCCATGAACGGAGAAGCGTGGTAGGTCACAGTCCATGGGGTCACAAAGAGTCGGACACAACTGAGCAACTTCACTTGGGGGTTAATAATAATTTTTTGCAATAAAAGAGTGGTTTATATTTTCATATAATGTAATGTGTGACATAATCCTCTGACAGAGGAAACAGCTGAACTTCTTTGACTTCAAATGAAAAATAAATACCTTACCTACAGATGGAGGATGGCTACCCTTCTGAAGATGATTCTCTGTGATACTATATGGTAGGGCATAAAATTACTGAGTAGTAAAGAGTCAAATTTTCACTGATAAAAAGGGAAGAAGTCTGCCTACCCTAATGCATCACTCTAGCATGGAAAAGATCACTGGTCTCTGAAGGAATTATACAGATATATGTGTTGAGAGTGGTGATACAGTCAAATGCTAAATTTCACCTAGTTTGTGGGAGGAAATATCACTTTCACCAAATCATTTAAAACTTATTTGAGGGCACAGTGAAATTTGTTTTGTCATGTCCAACTCTTTACAACACCATGGACTATATACAGTCCGTGAAATTCTCCAGGCCAGAGTACTGGAGTGGGTAGCCTTTCCCTTCTCCAGGGGATCTTCCCAACTCAGGGATCAAACCCAGGTCTCCCACATTGCAGGCAGATTCTTTACCAGCTGAGCCACAGGGAAAGCCCAAGAAGATTGGAGTGGGTAGCCTATCCCTTCTCCAACAGGTCTTTCCAACCCAGGAATCAAACCAGGGTCTCCTGCATTGCAGGCAGATTATTTACCAACTGAGCTATAAGGGAGGGACTAGTTTTAAGCCATTCATAAGCATTCAAATTGGGCAGAACCAAATAGACATTTTACCAGAGAGGAGATGCAGATGGCCAAAAAGCACATGAAAAGATGTTCAACGTCACTAATCATCAAGGAAATGCATGTAAAAACCACAATGAAATATCATCTCACACCTGTCAGAATGACTGTCATCAAAAAGAATACAAATATGGGACTTCCTTGTTGGTCCAGTGGTTGAGTCCAGCTTCCAATGCAGGGGATGTGATTCAGTCCCTGGTCAGGGAACTAAGATCACACATGCTGAAGAGCAACCGAGTCTGTGTGCAACAACTACTGAACCCACACACTCTAGAGCCCATGCTCCAAAACAAGACAGGTCTGCCTGCCTCAACAAAGACTTAGCACAGCCAAAATGATATATATATATATATAGAACACTAATAACGAATGTTCTTGAGGAAAACACTTATTCACTGTTGGCAAGAATGTAAATCAGCACAGTCACTGTGGAAAACTGTATTGAGCTTCCTCAAAAAAACTAAAAATAGAAGTGTCATATGACCCAACAATTACATAATCCCACTCCAGGGAATGTATCATAAAAAAGAAAAAACCAAAAGCACTCACTCAAAAAAAATACATGTTCATAGCAGCATTACTTACAATTGCCAAGAAAGGGAAGCAACCTAAATGTCCATCAAAAACATTTGATAAAGAAGATACTGTATGAATATGCAATGTAATGCTATTCAACTTGGAAAAAGAACAAAATTTTCCATTTGCAGCAGCATAGACGGACTTGGCGGGCATTATGCTAAGTTAGATAAGTCAGAAAAAGACAAATACCCTATGATATCACTTATATGTGAAATCTAAAATATACAACAAACTGGTGAATATTATAGAAAAGAAGCAGACTTCAGATATAAAAAAGAAAGTGGGAGTTACTAGTGGCAGGAAAGTGGCATTATAGAGGTGGGAAAGTGGGAGGTACAGACTATTGGGTGTAAGACAGGTTCAAGGATGTATTGTGAAACACAGGGAAGATAGTCAATATTTTTTAATAACCATAAGTGGAAAGTAACCTTTAAAACTGTTTAAGAATTTAAAAATAGGGAAACTGTAGAAAATAAATGAATCATTTCTAAGTGATTTAGGGTAATGTGTGTGTTGGCGGGGCAGAATTACCATATAGGATTAACCTTTTATATTGACCTGCTATTTAACATACATGACTTAGCATGAATCTGAATTTATTTTTCACTAAGAATTGAGGAAAATAACTTTTATGTTTGTTTGAGAATGTATTTTTTTCTACAAGCAGTTGGGAATTTTTATACTTCTATCTCAGAGAATCTTAACACAGACTCAAATTTTTAGAACAATTATTGTTACCAAGAAAGACTGAAGAGAAAACCCCTTTAGAAAAAACAACAACAACAAAAACCCTGATATTTGCATAGACCTATGCAAAGCCATACATTGGTACACATATTATTCTATTATTAGTCTCACTGCAAAATAATTCATGTTCTGTGTGTACATTATATCCATCTGTGAACTTGAATGCTGTAATTTGTGATGTGGAAGTGTCCTAACCAAACAAGCATTAGTTACAGCAAGATCAAATACAGAGACTTTACAGAAGCGCTGATGATGAGAGAACTTTTATCCTTTTCATATATAGTTTTTTCTTTCATTTGAGGAAATGTTATTTAGCAAGCATGGAATGATATTTTTAGTCTAGAGAGTTAATTAATAATTCATTCATGAATAATCATTAAAAGCAATTATTAAAATGTATGTCTAACTTCACAAAGCACAACATTAAAATGCGTGCTTATTTCAACTGGTGATTTTTATTCACGGGCCTGCTTCTTGAACTCTCTGCATCTTTTAGTACTTAGTACCCTCATTGGTACCTGATTCGTACCTTGTTAGTACCCTTTGGACATTTCTTCTCTCCTTCTCTCCCTTTCTTTCTGTCCATATATTTGTATTAGAGTGAACACATACAGCCTTATGAATCTGTGTTTACCAAGTTAGTGCTGCCTGTAAGATGAATAAGTAATAGCCATAGCTGTTACTTAAATTTATAGTAACCATAATATAATTTATTTAGATAGAATTTTAAAAGTTATCTGTAACAGAAAGTATAACCTTGGCTTATGAATGAAGACACATTAGAAATCTTTTTGCTTAATTTATATTTCCTTTATTCATTTTGGAAATGAGATTTGAAGTGCTCTCCTATACTTAAGCTTGAAATGTCATTTGATACAGACTTAGCACCTGAGAATAGGTATGGCACTCTGCTCTAAAAATTGCACACAGTAGAGTCTGAATGACCTATTGCTGAAGTTTTTGCTTTTCATCAAGGTATTACTTTGGAAAAAGCCCTTGGTAAAGGAGCATTGTCAAATTGATTAATCCACTGGCACTGATCAAACTATTTGATTTGATTTGACCAGAAATCATGAGCCCAGTGATTAGGCCTTAACTGAAATATTTTTTGATAGCTTAAAAAGTTCTGAACTGACACCTTTTACCTCCTATATTGTGTTTTTTTCTCTATCCCAATTTTATGCTCCTTGGTAGTCTGCCTTTCCATAATTTTTCCAGCAGAACTTATTTGCTTCTACCTGATGCTCCTAAATATGCAACTGTGATGATAGCACTAATCACACTATGATGTGATATTTAGAATTAGGTTCCCACACAAAGCTGTAAACTCTTTAAGAAAATAGTTCAAATCTTAAATATATGTCAGGAGCTAGCATCATGTTTTCTAAATGACAGAAACTGATGATTGCTTGCTGTCGAATGAACAAATAATTGAACCATCTTCTAAAGGCCCCAGACAATGAGAAATCAACCCAGAGCAGCCACTCTTGATCAAAACCAGTGCTCTTTATTTCACAAGTCATAAACTTGGTTCTCACTGATATCTCTGAAATTCACAGAAGTAGGCATTGAAAACATTTTTGTTTTGTTTTGGTAAAGCAGCACTGTTTGCAAAAAATATTACCTTTAAGTTTTAAGGTGCCCCTTTGCATCTTGTGTGTTCTGGCTTGGAATTCTACTTTAATTCTATTTTTGTGTGTGTCATATCTATTTTAATATTTTATATATGTGATTATTATAACACTACAAAAAGTGCTAGTGATTTCGAATTGATCTATTAACAACATCACTGACTGACATAAGATTATTAATCTCATAGTAATTTATTTTCTAAGTCTTTAGAAATATTTCCTTAAATTCAGCAGTAAATCTTGTAATCTTATTTTCAAAATATAAATATCTCAAAAAAGGGCTTAATTGCAATATAATAGGTCATATCAGTAGTAAAATATCATTTAAGGAGAATGTGAAGAGTTGGGACAATGTATTTCAATACCAAAATCACATTAAAAACAATGTTATAAAACTTAAAGGAATTTTATAAACTTATTGTAACTTTAGTGAAAAATTGTAATTTTTATCTCACTAGTGCTTGAGAAGTAAAAAGAAAAAAATATATATGTATGTAGTTAATTGGCAGTCACAATGAAATGCGTAAAGACACTCTATTTACTCCCCATATGGAATGCCAAATGGAAAACAATTTTAATTAAAATTTTAGAAATCCTATTAAAACTGTATCGGTTCAGTTCAGGTGAGTCACTCAGTCATGTCGAACTCTTAGCAACCCCATGAACTGCAGCACGGCAGGCCTCTCTGTCCATCACCAACGCCCAGAGTTTACCCAAACCCATGTCCATTGAGTCAGTGATGCCATCCAACCATCTCATCCTCTGTCGTCCCCTTGTCCTCCTTCCTTCAATCTTTCCCAGCACCAGGGTCTTTTCAAATGAGTCAGCTCTTTGCATCAGGTGGCCAAAGTATTGGAGTTTTACCTTCAACATCATTCCTTCCAATGAACACCCAGGACTGATCTCCTTTAGGATGAACTGGTTGGATCTCCTTGCAGTCCAAGGGACTCTCAAGAGTCTTCTCCAACACCACAGTTCAAAAGCATCAATTCTTTGGCGCTCAGCTTTTTTATAGTCCAACTCTAACATCCATACATGACCACTGGAAAAACCATAGCCTTGACTAAACAGACCTTTGTTGACAAAGTAATGTCTCTGCTTTTCAATATGCTGTCTAGATTGGTCATAACTTTCCTTCCCAGGAGTAAGCATCTTTTAATTTCATGGCTGCAATCACCATCAGTGATCTTGGGGCCCCAAAAAATAAAGTCAGCCATTTTTTCCACTGTTTCCCATTTATTTGCCATGAAGTGATGGGACCAGATGCCATGATCTTAGTTTTCTGAATGTTGAGCTTTAAGCAAACTTTTTCACTCTCCTCTTTCACTTTCATCAAGAGGCTCTTTAGTTCCTCTTTACTTTCCGCCGTAAGGGTTGTGTTATCTGCATGTCTGAGGTTATTGATATTTCTCCTGGCAATCTTGATTCCAGCTTGTGCTTCATCCAGCCCAGTGTTTCTCATGATGTATGTACTCTGCATATAAGTTAAACAAGCAGGGTGACAGTATACACCCTTGACGTACTCCTTTTCCTATTTCGAATCAGTCTGTTGTTCCATGTCCAGTTCTAACTGTTACTTCCTGACCTGCATATACGTTTCTCAAGAGGCAGATCAGGTGGTCTGGTATTCCCATCTCCTTCAGAATTTTCCAGTTTATTGTGATCCAAAGTCAAAAGCTCTGGCATAGTCAATAAAGCAGAAATAGATGTTTTTCTGGAACTCGCTTGCTTTTTCAATTATCCAGCGAATGTTGGCAATTTGATCTCTGGTTCCTTTGCCTTTCCTAAAACCAGCTTGAATATCTGGAAGTTCACAGTTCACATATTGCTAAAGCCTGGCTTGGAGAATTTTGAGCATTACTTTACTAGCATGTGAGATGAGTGCAATTGTGATGTAGTTTGAACATTCTTTGGCATTGCCTTTCTTGAATGAAAACTGCCCTTTTCCAGTCCTGTGGCCACTGCTGAGTTTTCTAAATTTGCTGGCCTATTGAGTGCAGCAGTTTCACAGCATCATCTTTTAGGATTTGAAATAGCTCAACTGAAATTCCATCCCCTCCACTAGCTTTGTTCGTAGTGATACTTCCTAAAGCCCACTTGACTTCACATTATAGGATGTCTGGCTCTAGGTGAGTGATCACACCATTGTGGTTATCAGGGTCATGAAGATCTTTTTTGTATAGTTTTGTATATTCTAGCCACCTCTTCTTAATATCTTCTGCTTTTGTTAGGTCTATACCATTTCTGTCCTTTATTGAGCCCATCTTTACATGAAATGTTCCCTTAGTATCTCTAATTTTCTTGAAGAGATCTCTAGTCTTTCCTATCCTACTGTTTTCCTCTATTTCTTTGCATTGATCACTGAGGAAGGCTTTCTTATCTCTCCTTGTTATTCTTTGGAACTCTGCATTCAAATGGGTATATATTCCCTTTTCTCCTTTGCTTTTCACTTCTCTTCTTTTCACATTACCTATACTGTATTATTCTTTGCCCACATCGGACAAAATTAACAAGTGTCGAAAGAAATGTATCGGAGAAGGCAATGGCACCCCACTCCAGTACTCTCCCATGGACGGAGGAACCTGGTAGGCTGCAGTCCATGGGGTTGCTAAGAGTCAGACACGACTGAGCGACTTCACTTTCACTTTTCACTTTCATGCATTGGAGAAGGAAATGGCAACCCATTCCAGTGTTCTTGCCTGGAGAATCCCAGGGATGGTGGAGCCTGGTGGGCTGCCGTCTATGGGGTCGCACAGAGTCAGACACAACTGAAGCAACTTAGCAGCAGTAGCAGCAGCAAAGAAATGTAGGTATAAAACATGTGACCATTTTATGCAATTTATATTCTGTGGCAGTTCAGAATACTTGTATTATTCATATCACTTTGGAGTTTCAGAACATTTGAGCAAAAAATAAAAACCATGATAATTTTGTTGTTGTTGTTCAGTCACTAAATCATGTCTGACTCTTTGCAACCCCATGGACTGCAGGATGCCAGGCTTCCCTGTCCTTCACTATTTCCTAGAGTTTGCTCAAACTCATGTCCATCGAGTCAGTGATGTTGTCTAATCATCTCATCCTCTGCCACCCCCTTCTCCTTAGTGTCCCCTGGGAAGCCCCTGATCAGAGTAAACTCCACATTATCAAGGAATTTTACCATGATTGTCCTACTCTAACAATCTCTTGGAAAGCTTGTGCTTATACTTTGACAGTAATGTAATATTGTACAGCTCTGACCAAACATTTTAGGAATCTTCAGGCATGATTTCTTGGCTTTCTGATACCATATTCGAAGATGTTGTTGAAGCAGGCATTATCTTGTGTCAGTAGACTGGGATAAGTTAATTATGTTCATGAAACACAAAGAAGTCTAATGGAGAATAGTAAACAATAGGAATGTTAGGAGATAGGTCAGAGAGGAGTCCGGGGAACATCGTAAGTACCTTTCATGCATCACAGTAAAAGTTTACATTCAATTCTAATTACAAGTGAAATCAATAGCAGGGTTTTAAGTGAGCATACCATTATTGCACATTTTCAAGAGTTGGGAGTCTCTTACTTTATTTCAAGAGAACATGATGGAGATGGGAAATAACACAGCCATTTCATAATCTATTTTGGAGATAGAATTGGTACAAACTTGTAGTTGGATTGGGTTATGAATAGAAATGACTTTTTGTTCTTTGGTCTGCATATGTGGGTGCATGATAGTGCCATAAACTCATAAAATATTAATTGACATGGGAAAGACTGATGGAAAGGTATAGTGAGAATGAATGGTAGTTAGTTGTGCCTAATAGACATCCAAATAGTCAAGAAATGGAGTGGTCTTTGTTCTTTGAGATACCCTTTAAGCTCAATCACAAAATCTAATTTTGTGGTTGGTCTAGCACAATGCTTTCTGGTTCCAATATTGCACTTCAGTTATGACTTATCAAAAAAATTTATGTTTGCTTATAAAGTAGAAAAAATTATTACCAACCTATTTTACCTTTGCAAAGGATCATCATATGAGTATTTTAAATAGAATGCATTCTTTGTTGTCAAGGTACTTCATAAAAGATCTTGAACAATAAGTAAGGAGAAGCCAATCCAAGATAAATGAGTTAACCCCCCCCCAAATATACATTCTTTTTAGTCATTTAATCTTATGATCAATCCTGAGCAATGATAGAGAAATATTTTTGATGTTTATATTTTTCTTAGGTTTATTTGCAAAAATATTGACAAGTCTTAAGAAATTTTAGTAGACACCAAGAAATGGATTTTCCTAGTGATTCAGATGGTAAAGAATCTGCCTGCAATGGAGGAGTCCTAGGTTTGATCCCTGGGTTGGAAGATCCCCTGGAGAAGGGAATGGAAACCCACTCCAGTATTCTTGCTTGGAGAAATCCATGGACAAAAGAGCCTGGCAGGCTACAGTCCATAGTATCACAAAGGGTCTCAGACACAACTGAGTGATTTTAAAGAAATGGTGGTAAGACATTGGTAAGACACTCTCTGGTAGGCACCATAGAAGGAAGTAAAGCTTCATAATAGAGCTTTTAAATGCCTTCTACAATGGATTGTCACTAGTATAATCTGATACATTTTTATCACTTTATATCAAAGCAGAGATACAAAAGGATCTGCCAAATGTGCAATTTTCCCTTCTACGACTCTTTACATATAAATGTATTGATACAACATTTAGAATGGCTATTCTATATTCAAAATATAACTTCCCACTGACTGCTTACGAGAAGCTAATCCAACTAAATAAACTGTGTGCTCAAAGTTAGTATTTAGGTGCACAATCGTCACCCCCAATAGAACAACCCAAACAAATATCAGGTTTTTAAAATCAGAAATAAGATTATTTTTCTGTCTTGCACTTTCTGTTCATGTTACCACATTTTCTATTCAGAATCAAATTATGAGTAAAACTAGAGTCCTTTCAATTTTCTTATCTGTCATATTTAGTAACTTTTCACATTTATCCTTTTCTGTCTGTTGTATTTATTACAGATTAAGTCACTGAAGTATAATATAAATGCAGGAGTACTGCTTTTGTTTTCTAATTACTTACTTTGATTCTAGTATTGTTCCTCTTTAAAAGGAACCTTTCACAAATTCCCCCACTGCACTGCATCTGTTTCTTAGCACCTCCTTCTCTATCTCTTTACCTCTCTTCCTCCTCTCTTTCTCTCTCTGTCCTCTGAGTCTTTTAACTTCTCCCTCTTCCAATCTATAAGTTGGATACTTTAAAGTTTTCAAATTTAGGTATTTAGTTAATTGTGGCTTAACACTATGATGTAGTATTAAGAGTGAAGAAGAAACACTGAAAGTATAAGACAAAGCATGGGAAAGAAAATTATAGGGTAGAGAGACATTTAAAATATTGTCAATGTGTTTAAAGTGAATTTGTTAGATAAATGGTATTATCTAATAGTGAAGACAGAAAAAAATTAATTACCCAGTCCAGGATGGATTCTCTGTGATACTGACCTTAAGGTTTTGCTTTGTGATACATATCTTAATGTTCTAGTTTGATGTAATTATGTTTAAACACTTCAATTTAGATATTTTAATTGTGGATCTTTCATTAGCTATTGCCCCAAAATCTGAAATTACAATTGCTTTAAACTGAAACTTTTCATAACAAAATAAATTGCATCAGAAGTATAAATGTAACATAGAAAATAATTTTTAAAGTTCCCATTTATGTTATCTCCCATAAAATTCTAAGGAAAGACATGATGTCAGCTAAATGTGTATGTGTTTGGTACTGAGGGGTTGGGAGGTTGTGTGAAAAAGAATTCTCATTAAATCAACATATCTAAGTTTTATTTAGTGATTTACATATGTGTAGCATTCTGCATAGTTTGAGGGTAATCAAAAGACTACTGTACAAAAAAGATCTTCACGACACAGATATTCTCGATGGTGTGATCACTCATCTACAGCCAGACATCCTGGAATATGAAGTCGAGTGGGCCTTAGGAAGGATCACTACTAGTGGAGGGGATGGAATTCCAGTTGAGCTCTTTCAAATCCTGAAAGATGATGCTGTGAAACTGCTGCACTCAATATGCCAGCAAATTTAGAAAACTCAGCAGTGGCCACAGGACTGGAAAAGGGCAGTTTTCATTCCAATCCCAAAGAAAGGCAATACCAAAGAACGCTCAAACTACCTAACAATTGCACTCATCTCATATGCTAGTAAAGTAATGCTCAAGATTCTCCAAGCCAGGCTTCAGCAATACGTGAACCATGAACTTCCAGATGTTCAAGCTGGTTTTAGAAAAGGCAGAGGAACCAGAGATCAAATCGCCAACATTCGCTGGATCATCCAAAAAGCAAGAGTTCCAGAAAACATCTATCTCTGCTTTATTGACTATGCCAAACTCTTTGACAGTATGGATCACAATAAACTGTGGAAAATTTTGAAGGAAATTTGAATACCAGACCACCTGACCTGCCTCTTGAGAAACCTATATGCAGGTCAGGAAGCAACAGTTAGAACTGGACATGGAACAACAGACTGGTTCCAAATAGGAAAAGGAGTACATCAAGGCTGTATATTGTCACCCTGCTTATTTAACTTATATGCAGAGTACATCATGAGAAATGCTGGGCTGGAATCAGATTGCCAGGAGAAATGTCAATAACCTCAGATATGCAGATGACACCACCTTATGGCAGAAAGTGAAGAAGAACTAAAGGGCCTCTTGATGAAAGTTGAAGAGAGTGAAAAAGTTGGCTTAAAGCTCAACATTCAGAAAACTTAAATCATGGCATCCAGTCTTATCACTTCATGGCAAATAGATGGGAAACAGTGGAAACAATGTCTGACTTTTTTTAGAAGGGCCCCAAGATCACTTCAGATGGTGATTGCAGCCATGAAATTAAAAGATGCTTACTCCTTGGAAGGAAAGTTATGACCAATCTAGACAGCATATTGAAAAGCAGAGACATTGTCAACAAAGGTCCATCTAGTCAAGGCTATGGTTTTTCTAGTAATCATGTATGGATGTGAGAGTTGGACTACAAAAAAGCTGAGCACCAAAGAATTGATGCTTTTGAACTGTGGTGTTGGAGAAGACTCTTGAGAGTCCCTTGGACTGCAAGGAGATCCAACCAACCAGTCCATTCTAAAGGAGATCAGTCCTGGGTGTTCATTGGAAGGACTGATATTCAAGCTGAAACTCCAATACTTTGGCCACCTGATGTGACGAGCTGACTCATTTGAAAAGACCCTGATGCTGGGAAAGATTGAGGGCAGGAGGAGAAGGGGACGACAGAGGATGAGATGGTTGGATGGCATCACCAACTCAATGGACATGGCTTTCGGTAAATACTGGGAGTTGGTGATGGACAGGGAGGCCTGGCGTGCTGTAGTTCATGGGGTCGCAGAGTCGGACACAGCGAGTGATTGACCTGAACTTTACTGACTGACTTAAATTATTGAAATTGTTAAATTTAAAAGATCAAGTGGCAACCGAGGACCTTTGCCATGGGCCACAGGAGCAAAGCTTGGCCAAGGGAGAAGGCCACATGTGGGAGTCCTTGTACCCCTGTTACAGTTCAGCTTTATGTGTCTGTGGAGACATAGGTAGCTGGGATGAGGTGAGCAGGGCCCAGTGGGGACTCTCTCCCCTGTTGGCTATGGGAGCTGATCCAGTGTAACCCTCTCCCCATGGTCAGCCTCAAGCCAGCCCGCCTGGACTTGGTGGGCTGCCTGGGCTTCCGCCACGGGTCCAGCAGTCAGTCTTGTGCTCGACAGTGTGGGTACCCAGCATATGTCCCAGGTACATAGGCCACTGGTAACATAGTCAGGGCTCGCCATCATAAATGGCCTCTGTGCCAGACTGGAGAAGACTCCATTTGGGAAGATACCAGAGAGCCTCCTGCAGCTCCGGACCACTGAGTGGCTGCCAGCCCTGTGAACTATGGCCGAATGTGCAAACTGTCCCTGTCCTTTGGATAAGGAAATTTATGTAAGGACAGGGCTTTCTGGATGTGAACCAACAGCTTCTGGGCAAAGATTTGGCCTGTAGAAGCATGGACTTGGTGTTCTGGAAAGAGGAGCTCCTGGGTAGTGCTGGGGGAGCCCCAGGAGAAAAGATGGATCTTTGGATATGAATTCAGGGTAGGTTTGCCAGTCCCAAGAGTATGGTGACACCTGGTTGCTCAGGACAGTGGTGAGAGTTAATCCTGGGGATGAGTCTGAGGATCAAGGCCTTGATGTCAAGGACCAAGGACACAGTAGCAGTGGAGAAGGAAGAAAGGCAAGGAAAAAATGCCTGGGTTGGTGCATTAACAAAGGAACCAAGTAACAGCCAAGATACTGAATGTGCAGACATATATCTTTGAGGCTGGGTGCTGAGGAAATCTAGAGATGACAGGGGGACTGTGGGACCACAGACAGTTGTGGCGATCTTGTTCCATTGCAAAAGCAAACTCTCTTTTGGTTTGCTCTTAATTCTTCTAATGCAGCCTCACTCCGAGTCCTGCCCAGGAGACTTCACAGTGAAGTGGGGAATGAAGAAGGAGGACTAATAATAAAATTTAAATGCTTCATTCTGTCTATCTCTGCTACTTATCTTTCTGAATGGCTCAGCAGTTAAAATATGCTTGCCAATTCAGGAGACTCGGGTTCAGTCCCTGAGTCAGAAAGATCCCCTGGAGAAAGAAATGGCAATGGACTTGCCTGGAGTATTCTTGCCTGGAGAATCCCATGGACAGAGGACCCTGGCGGGCTACAGTCCACAGGGTCGCAAAAGAGTCAGACATGACTTAGCAAGTAAACAACAATCCGTATCTCCAATGAATGTACAGAAACCTGTGATCGTAAGACTACCACTTCATATATTGAGTCAGAAATTCACTTTTATTTTTGATTCATGCACAGGTCCTAATTACTTCACAATTTATAGATTGGGCCATATGAAACTGCCTTTTCTCTAAGTGAAATAATGATAAGATATCTGTAGTTTTAAACAGTTCAACTTAATCTTTTGAATTATTTGAGGAAAGTGTCTGTGCTATACAAGTTTACTTTACCCATTCAAAAAGTTTCTGTTTTTTTTTTTTTTTTCTGTATGACACAAAAATAGCCAAGGAAGCAGTATTAATCTATGATTAAAAAGATTAGAGTTTCAACTACACAATGTTCTATGACTTCAAAACAAGATGCCGTCATTCTTTAAAGAAAAATGTTAACAATAAAGTTATATTTTCAACTGAATTAATAACATAGTGTAAAAACACTAATTTTATGCAGATAAGGAATAGAGGTTATAATATTAATCTGGATTTTTTTTAATTTTATTTTATTTTTAAACTTTACAATATTGTATTACTTTTGCCAAATATCGAAATGAATCCGCCACAGGTATACATGTGTTCCCCATCCTGAACTGTCCTCCCTCCTCCCTCCCAATACCATCCCTCTGGGTCGTTCCAGTGCACCAGCCCCAAGCATCCAATATCGTGCATTGAACCTGGACTGGCAACTCGTTTCATACATGATATTATACATGTTTCAATGCCATTCTCCCAAATCTTCCCACCCTCTCCCTCTCCTACAGAGTCCATAAGACTGTTCTATACATCAGTGTCTCTTTTGCTGTCTCGTACACAGGGTTATTGTTACCATCTTTCTAAATTCCATATATATACGTTAGTATACTGTATTGGTGTTTTTCTTTCTGGCTTACTTCACTCTGTATAATAATCTGGCTTTTTAAAAATTGTGATTTTTTGTCATCATTTGATTATTATAAAGTTACATAATTTTGTAATTTTTATAATTTATAATTTTATAAAATTATCCCTTTAGCAAATAAATATAAGATATATTTAAAGTCAACATGGAAAAATTTGAAGTTCTCTCTTGAGATAAACATTTTCTAGACCTAATGATTGTTCTGCTTGCCATGTAATCAGAATCTTCAAGAGGCTTTGAAGAGAGAGAAAACTCTTCCTTTTACTAGTGTCTTTGAATATTTCAGTATTATCAAGGTCAATTAAAATGTTATTTTATAGTTATATGTCATATAATTTAGATAAACTTAAGTAATTTGCAACATTCAAGGTAGAAATGGAGTTGCCTTTTTTAATCACATGACATTACTATTTCTGCTTTAAATTGAAAAAAAGTATATGTTGGGTATAAGACTAGTCAAAAATTTAATATGATCATTTTATTACTTCTTTAGTCAGCATTATAGATCCTCTGTTCTAGTTTATTAGTTTCCTTACAGTTTATTAATTACATACATCTATTTCTCCATTTTTATAACAATTTTAATTCTTAAAGACAACCTAAGACCTATTTTTTCTATTCTCTTCAGTTTATTTTCAAAACTCATTAGAGCCTCAGTGAGATAACAGTGAGACCTACTAGTTACACCACATTGTTACACTGCTATCAGTTAGCAGAGTGATTCCTACATATAACAGGTTGATAGATAACTTATATATTCTACAGAACCTAACATAAAGTTAAACATCTAAGTTCTCCATAAGTGTTTGATATAAATACCTTAATATGTCTAAAGATGATTCATTCTCATTCTAAATATATATTTTGATTATATGTAGCTATTGTTCCTAGTATTCAAAATATAAAATATAACATTATTCATACACATGCTGCTGCTGCTGCTGCTAAGTTGCTTCAGTTGTGTCAGACTCTGTGCAATCCCATAGACGGCAGCCCACCAGGCTCCCCCAACCCTGGGATTCTCCAGGCAAGAACACTGGAGTGGGTTGCCATTTCCTCCTCCAGTGCATGAAAGTGAAGGCGCTGAGTCGTGTCCGACTCTTAGCGACCC
This sequence comes from Bos indicus x Bos taurus, assembly GCF_003369695.1. Classification (NCBI taxonomy): domain Eukaryota; kingdom Metazoa; phylum Chordata; class Mammalia; order Artiodactyla; family Bovidae; genus Bos; species Bos indicus x Bos taurus. The sequence continues at coordinate 99,616,176 of NC_040077.1, read as the reverse complement.
CATGGACTACAGCCTACCAGGCTCCTCTGTCCATGGGACTTTCAGGCAAGAGGACTGGAGTGGGTTGCCATTTCCTTCTCCAATGCATGAAAGTGAAGTCGCTCAGTCGTGTCTGACTCTTAGCGACCCCATGGAGTGCAGCCTACCAGGCTCCTCCATCCATGGGATTTTCCAGGCAAGAGTACTGGAGTGGGGTGCCATTGCCTTCTCCAATTCATACATATGGGACTATGTATATATGTGTGTATATAGTGTGCAGATATCACCCATGACAAATGAGAAAATTGTGAAAACAGCTTATTATTAGTTCTACCTTTTTTTTTAGCATATGGTGTTGTCAGTGGTGCTATTCAAATGGTTTTTGCTTTGTATCTATATTGCCTTTTTATTTTTCCTAATTATTTTTATAATGTATCTCCTTTTATTTAAAAAAGAAATAGATATAAGAAATAATCCATTTTATATCAAATTGGTTCAGTATTATTTATTATAATGTATAACCCCATGATAGTTTTAATGTAGTCATAAATAATGCTATTTTTAATATTTAAATAATGCATAACTTGAGATTCCTATAATTTGGAAAGTCTTTATCAGTTACGTAACACCAAGTATTTATATGGAAAAAAATAGAAATCTACAATATTTACTGTCAATAAACTTTAATTGTGCCAGCAAGGGGGCAGAAATGCAGAAAATTATAGACTTTTAAATGTGTGAATTGCTTGCAAATTAGAAGACCTAGGTAATTATTTATCTTAGATGGATAGTGCACAATAAAACTCAGGGACAATGATAATTGAGGTGACTTCATCTTGCTTCAACTCTGTTATCACATAAAAGGAGCAATCTCCTTTTAATCTAAAATTTGACATGAATAAACTTGCTTTATGAGTTTTTTGGTGCTTGCTAAGACAAAGAAAGCAGCAGTTTAAGAGAGTTAGGTTTATAACAATCTTTTGAAGATGCCATAGCTAGAAACTAATCAGAATAATGTTCAACTATTAGAAAATAATTGGAGTAATTAAAAAGCACAAATTGAGTCAAATTACAAACAGTGAAAGGCAATATCCTTTTTTCTTTCTTCTATCATACAACCATGCTAAACTTCCCATATTATTCATGAAAACTCTCTTTAGAATTTATGACTTACAATAGCAATTGGCTTGTGACTTTTCCCACATAGCCTTCTGGAATCAAATTGACTTGACAAATATTTAGGATGAATGCCAAGAGACTTTTTGGCATAAAATAGCAACCATTTCTGTTTTTACACAATTATTGCAGCTTGTGAGAGAAGTTTAATGATTACAACAAAAACTTTGTTTGCCATAAGTTGAAATGAATTAACTTGTGACTTATCTACCACAAATAGTAAAAGAAGTTAACAGAAATGCTTTGCATTTCTTATACTTTAGAGTTAACCATTTCTACTTATTGCGCCTTGTGGAGATGAGTATTATAGAATTGATTACTTCTCAGTATAAAACCTATAAACGGCATGTTTCGTGTTCATCATTCTTGTCTTCAGCTTTCACATCCAGTGTGAGGTCATGAGCAATTCGATACACAAACTGAGTCATCACCCACAAAGTATTTTTATGATAAAACAAGGAAATATTTCCCTAGGAAATCAGGGTGAATTGTGTGTGTGTGTGTTTTGCTCTTTTAGTTTCATTTTGATTTTTCTTTTATCTTTTCCCCAGGAAGACATAGCTCTATAACTTTAAAATTCACTTTGGGAGTTTTAGTATTAGAATTAATCATACACAGCATGACTTTTAAAAATAGACATTCACTTGAATAATTTTATCATGTAAGCTTATTAAATAAATATGTGTATGAGACTATGAAATGAACCCTACAAATGTGAATTGAAATGTATTTGTAACTTGACAAAGCTTAGATGGTACATTTGAATCAGATAAACAAATGATGGTTGAGTTACAGCTTATAAATTATGGTCACTTTATATTTGTGAACTGTACCTATCAAAAGACCTTGTCTAGAGCAGGAGAGTACAAGGGAATGTGTGAGGAAACTGGGTAACAACAGTGTCTGTTTATTTAGATCTCATTGCTTTCTGAATAACTCAATTTATTTACAGCTTTGATGATTAAAATTGAACTAATTTTAACAATACATCTGGGAGGGAGATGGAGGGTAGGATTATCACATTTAGTTGAAAAATACATTGTCTATTTGGAATGTGAAAATCACAGAACATACCAGATTGTAATAGAAAGTATATTTTTATATTCTATCTAATATCTATCTCAGAGTTTAATTTCTTACATACAACTGACTTTCTGTCAATAGCTGAGAGAGAAAATGCTGGCCAAGATTCTTATGGCTGGTAGGAAAAAAAGGCCCTTCAGGAAGTATAATTTTGTTAACACTTCATCCCTTGTTTTGGTTGCATTCCTTATTAGCACAAAATGATCTAAATCAAATTCTGTCATGGGCTTTATTTTGATTGAAGTGAAGCTGCTCAGTCGTGTCTAGCTCTTTGCAACCCCATGGACTGTAGCTTACCAGGCTGCTCAGTCCATGGAATTTTCCAGGCAAGAATACTGGAGTGGGTTGCCATTTCCTTCTCCAGGGGATCTTCCTGACCCAGGGATCAAACCCAGGTCTTCCCGACCCAGGGATCAAACCCAGGTCTTCCGCATTGCAGGCAGACGCTTAACCATCTGAGCCACCAGGCAAGCCTTACTTTGATTCTCCCTAAATAATTGTTTTAACTTTTAATTTCATAAGTTCTGAATTTCACATTTAGGAGAGTAGATTTACTGAGTATATTGGCATACACTAACATTTCTGGAGAATGAAAACAGCTAACCTTGGTCATGTCGTTAGTCATGGCACTGGAAGGGTGAGCGGCAACACTCAATCCTCAGAATGGATTTACTGCTGCTTCTCGCTGTGTATGTCAGCCTGCTCATAGTCATAGCTCATTCCTCTATGTGTTGGTCTCTGTACCACTGTGAGTTCTGTCTCCTTTTCTCTCCCTTTAGCCCCTTTCAGTCTGATTCCCCCAATAACAATACCCATGTAAACATAACTTCAGTTATGTCTATCAGTGGGTGTACATGTGTGTTACCTTGAGAAACAGAAGCATTTCTTCAAATTAGAGAAATGACAGTGCACTTATATTGATGATGCCTTCCCTAACTGCATCCTCTCAGATCTTGGAGGCACTCACCATTATCCTCAGGCAGGTGACAGGGGATTTATTGTCACTAGATTCTTCCCTATGTACTTTAATCCTGAAGTAATAAATGCATGCATTTTCCCCAAAGTGGAGAGTATAGTAACTTTGAAAATCTCTCTTTCCATATAATCATTTTGCCTCTTAAGCTACTTACTATAATGTTTAAAACATTAACCTTTATTCTCATATTTATTTACCTTTGTAATAGACATTAATGAAAAATTTCAGATTAATTGTATTAAAATTGGGCAAGTAACTTATTTGAAAAGATCCTTTTATTTCTCAAAATATGCTGAGGCCTATAAAATTGTCATTTGTTTTTATTTCAAGTTGAATTTTCTATTATTCCTTTTATTCTCTTTTTAAAATTTGTATGTTTTGATTAAAATTCAAAAGCCAAACTAAAGAAAAACTAGAGGAGAGAGGGAAAAAGGTAAGTTTCAAGTCATTCTAGGAAGATGCTATCCATATAAAATGTATTATAGTATAGCTATTACTCTACTCTGCTATAAGGATGTTTTAGGATAAAAAGATTTTTAGAAGCAGAAATTCAGGGTATATGCATAGATTAAAATGGTTCTTTATAACAATACTTCCCAGATTTTTAGATTTTAGGAATTAGCTTTTTTTTTTTTTTTCATTAGATTGGAAGGACTGGTGTATGGTTGCCAACTCTCTTTTACCAAAGAAGAATGTTAAAAATATCAGTTAGTAATTACTATTAGAGAAGGGATATTTCACAAACACACACATTGAGAAGAACATAAACTCAGAATAAAATATATGGGCCTTTACTAGTAATGATACCTGACAACTATATGCTAATATGTGTTTAATATAGATATTTTTAAAATCTGAATAGTGACATGTTATAACATAAAATTGTTGTTCAGTCACAAAGTCATATCTGACTTTGTGATCTAATGGACAGCAGCACACCAGGCTTCCCTGTCCTTCATTATCTCCTGGAGTTTGCTCAAACTGATGTCCATTGTATCAGTGATGCCAATCAAGTACCTCGTCCTCTGTCATCCCCTTTACCTCCTGCCCTCAATATTTCACAGACTCAGGGTCTTTTCTGTGAGTCAGCTCTTTGTATCAGGTGGACAAAGTTTTGGAGCTTCAGCTTCACCATCAGTTCTTCCAATGAATATTCAGGGTTGATTTCCTTTAGGTTTGACTGGTTTTAACTCCTTGCAGTCCAAGAGACTCTCAAGAGTCTTCTTCAGCGCCACAATTTTAAAGCATCATTCTTCAGCACTCAACTTTCTTTATGGCCCAAATCTCACAACCTTATATGACTACTAGAAAAACCATAGATTTGACTATATGGACCTTTGTCTGCAAAGTGATGTCTCTGCTCTCAATACATAGGTTTGTCATAGCATTTCTTCCAAGGAGTAAGTGTCGTTTAATTTTGAGGCTGCAGTCACCATTGGCATGATTTTGGAGCCCGGAAAAATAAAACTTGTCACTATTTCCATTTTTTTTCCATCTATTTGCCATGAAGTGATGGTACCAGATGCCATGATCTTTGTTTTTTGAATTTTGAGTTTTAAGCCATATTTTTCACTCTCCTCTTTCACCTTCATTAAGAGGTTTTCTGCCAATAGAGAGATAATAATCTGCATATCTGAGGTTGTTGGTATTTCTCCCAAAAGTCTCGATTCCAGCTTGTGAGTCATCCAGCCCAGCATTTTGCATGATGTACTCTGCATGTAATTTAAATAAGCGGGGTAACAATAATACACAAGCATGTCACACTTCTTTCCCTATTTTGAACCAGTCCATTGTTCCATGTCTGGTTCTAACTGTTCCTTCCTGACCTGGATACAGATTTCTCAGGAGGCAGGTAAGGTGGTCTAGTATTCCTGTCACTTTAAAAATTTTCCACAGTTTGCTGTGTTCCACACAGTCAAAGGGTTTCAAGTAGTCAATGAAGCAAAAGTAGATAGTTTTCTGGAATCCCCTTGCTTTCTCTATGATCCTATGATCTCTATGATCTACAGATGTTGGCAATTTGATCTCTGGTTCCTCTGCCTTTTCTAAATCCAGCTTGTACATTTGGAATTTCTCATATCACATACTGTTGAAGCCTAGCTTGAAGGATTTGAAACCTTACTTTATTAGTATGTGAAATGAATGCAGTTGTACAGTAGTTATGTAGTTTGAACACTTTTTGGCACTGCCTCTCTTTGGGATTGGAATGAAAACTGACCTTTTCCAGTCCTGTGGCCACTGCTGAGTTTTCCAAATTTGAAAAAGACAAATATTATATAATATCATTTATATGGGCTTCCCTGATAGCTCAATTGGTAAACAATCCGCCTGCAATGCATGAGACCTTGGTTGGATTCCTGGGAGGGGAAGATCCGCTGGAGAAAGGATAGGCTACCCACTCCTGTATTCATGGGCTTCCCTTGTGGCTCAGCTGGTTAGGAATCTGCCTGCAATGCGGGAGACCTGCGTTCAAGCCCTGGTTTGGGAAGATCCCTTGGAGGAGGGAAAGGCTACCCACTCCAGTATTCAGGCCTAGAGAATTCCATGGACAGTCATGGGATCACAAAGAGTCAGACACAACTGAGCGACTTTCACTTTCACTTTCATATGTGGAATCTAAAAGGAAAAAAAAGATTCAAATGAACTTATTTACAAAGCAGAAATAGACCAAAAGACATAGAAAATAAACTTCTGTTTACCAAAGGAAAAAGAAGTAGAAGAGGTAGGAATTAACATATAAACACTACTATATAGGATCACAAAGAGTCAGACATGATTGAGCATCCACACCCACACTGCGTGTAGTAACTAACAGGACCTAATATATAACACAGGATACTGTGCTCAATGTTTTGTGATAGCCTATAAGGGAAAAAAATCTATATATAACTGAACCACTTTGCTATACACCTGAAATTTGTAAATCAATTATACGTCAACAAAATTTCTTAAATGAATTTTTATTGCAATGTTACTTGGTAACAACCTATACTTCAGTCCATACTGATGAACTTGTTTGCAGGACAAGAATAGAGATGCAGACGTAGAAAAAGGACTTGTGGACATAACATGGGGAGGAGAGGGTTGGACAAATTGAGAGAATAACATTGGAATATATATATATTACTATGTGTAAAATAGATAGCTATTGGGAAATTTATGTTTAACACAGGAAGCTCAGCCTTTGCTCTCTTATGACCTAAAGGTATGGAATGAGGTGGGGAGGGAAGTTCAAGAGGGTGAGGATACGTGTCGTGTGTATATATATATATATACTCATATTGTTTTATAGCAAAACCCATCACAACATTTATCCTTAAATTAAAATTAAGGATAAAATTAAAATTAAATTAAAATTATCCTTAAATTATCCTAAAGCAGTTATCCTTAAATTAAAAATAAAATAAGTGGATAGAAGTACAGAGTAATTAATTTTGTTATAAGTACACAGTGAAATAATATAGAGCAAAATGAATCACTTCTCAATATTACATCCTTGAGTTGCACAAAGATAATGTTGAATCAAAGACAAGAGACACATGTTTAAAATCTCTGTCATTCATATATATCTTTTTATTTATACACAGGTAAAACTAATCTGCATTTCTAGAAGTCAGGTTGCCATTTTGAAAGGTGAGAGTGTAATGACTGTGAAGAAACACAAAGGGAACTCCTACGCACTGACTGTGTATGCTCACTTAGCTGGTGACTGCACAAGTGACTTACCTTGTGAAAATTTGTGTATATTTATTGATTTGTTCACCCTTCTATATATGTTATATTTTTAAAATATATTTATTTAAAAATTAAATGTCCAAAATACACAAAATATAGCATTAAAATTAACTAAAGTGTTCTTTTATTTTCTGCCCAACAAATTGGAACTTCCAACTGAGGATTCCTTCATTTTCTTAGATAATAAAACTCCTCTGATAATATCTCTGTATTTTCTCATGGAGAACACATTAGTAGTTTCATAAAATCTAGTTCTAGATTTGTTGTTGTTGATAATTTATATTCTCAAGCTACAACTGGAGAAAATTCAGAATACCATAACATAATTTATATACTCAAGCTGCAATTGGAGAAAATTCAGAATACCATTATTCCTTTGGTTGATAAGACTTACCTTTTCCCCTAGGGGTATATTTTGAATTATATGTTAAGAATAAGAACATACTGTTAAACAATAAATTAAAGCTTTTTTCCCAAATACACACAACCAAACTCATAATGGAAGCTGACAATGACTCCTTTTTGAGCCTATGTCACTAAAAATCATCTATTATTGAGTCTTTGTCATATATATATATATATATATATATATATATATATATACACAACACAAATTATGGTAACAGTAATAAGATTATTATATCTTGTTAAGCAATTACAGTAAAAAGTCATAAGCAGAGAGAATATAAAACCTTTTTCTGACACTTTAAAGGGAGTATTTTTTTTTTTGGTGTCTATGCTTGAGAATGAGGTAAGAATAAATCAGGAATATCTGTTTGGGAGTCAATGACTATTTTTACATAAAGGCAGCAATTCAGGATGTTGCTTCCATGTAACTGGGGAGTCTATACTTCCTTTTCGCTAAGAAACTAGCTAATGGCCTCCAGTCCAAGGCCATCAAGAAGTAATGAAATTTGCCTAATAGAGTAATGGTCTGGATCTGCCAGGAGTCACCAGTAGCTTATAAACAGCCATAAGAGCTGTTATTTTTAATATAAATCATACAAGTAGACCTAAGTGGTTTTACAGAGTTATATGACTGAAGTTATCTCCTTAGAATAAAGGCCTTGACCTAGAATGGATAAAGAATAGACTCCCAATTAGAAAAGTACTATAAACTGCTCACTCTTAACCTATCAATACATTGATAGAGTACAAGTAAGTGAAGGAAAGAAAGAACAAAATTTGTGGTTGATTGAGTCTCATGTAAGGATCTGGTCTGCATTTCTAGCTGAAAGCTATATATGCATTAAGAAGCTCCATGGAGTCTCAGAGGCTGGTCTACTCAATGCTCTTCTTCCTTTCACTCAGAAACAAGACCTGTGTCCCTTAAAGCAGAAAAAGGGTAATAATGGAAGAGAAGCATAGACTGGCAGTACTAGACCCAGTAATAAGCTGTGGTGATAAGTTTATTAGGCCAACTACAATTTCATTAAATTTTTGAAAGTGAAGATAGAATGCCAGTGGTGGTATCTTGATTTTTTAAAAAATTTAACTGTATTGTATGGAGCTGATGTCTAAGTTCTAGCCACCAGTAAGAACACCAGAGGAAGGATCATGCAACTCACTCACTTTCTTTTTAGATCATATTCAGCTAAGAAAAGCATAATCTCTTGGAGTGAACAGTAGGATTCCAAAGGAGAAAGAGTGGAATATCTTATCTTCTTTTTCATTTATTTAGACAAACTACTACTGTAATAATTTAGCATCCCCCAGATAAAATGTGTAAGCCTTTTTGTAGAGTAGTGTGTTCTAGTTTAAGGTGTGTTGGTATAGACTTAGCATAATATCCATAATCTCCTCTATGTAGATCTTTTTCAATATATAATAGGGTTACATATCCATCATGAGTTGAAAATATCTTAAGTTGAAATACATTCAGTACACCTAACCAATTGAACATCATTAAGCCTAACTCAAATGTGCTAAGTAGTTTAGCCTACAGTTAGAAGGTCAGTTGTGTACATCTCTTTGCAACCCCATGGACTGTAGAGCGCCAGGCTCCTCTGTCCATGGAATTCTCCAGGCAAGAACACTGGAGAGGATAGCCATTCCCTTCTCAAGGGGATCTTCCCTACCCAGCGATTGAACTCAAGTCTCCTGCCTTGCAGGCAGATTCTTTACCATCTGAGCCACCAGATAAGCCAATCTAATAACTCAAAACCTAGTTTAAAATGAAGTATTGACTATCTCATGTAATTTATTGAATACTGTTACTATGAAAGTGTAAAACAGAATTGTTGAATGAGTACAGTTCAGTTCAGTTCAGTTGCTCAGTTGTGTCAGACTCTTTGCGACCCCAAGAATCGCAGCACGCCAGGCCTCCCTGTCCATCACCAACTCCCGGAGTTCACCCAGACTCACGTCCAGAGTCAGTGATGCCATCCAGCCATCTCATCCTCTGTCGTCCCCTTCTCTTCCTGCCCCCAATCCCTCCCAGCATCAAAGTCTTTTCCAATGAGTCAACTCTTCGCATGAGGTGGCCAAAGTACTGGAGTTTCAGCTTTAGCATCATTCCTTCCAAAGAAATCCCAGGGCTGATCTCCTTCAGAATGGACTGGTTGGATCTCCTTGCAGCCCAAGGGACTCTCAAGAGTCTTCTCCAACACCCCAGTTCAAAGGCATCAATTCTTCAGTGCTCAGCCTTCTTCACAGTCCAACTCTTACATCCATACATGACCATTGGAAAAACCATAGCCTTGACTAGACGGACCTTTGTTGGCAAAGTAATGTCTCTGCTTTTGAATATGCTATCTAGGTTGGACATAACTTTCCTTCCAAGGAGTAAGCGTCTTTTAATTTCATGGCTGCAGTCACCATCTGCAGTGATTTTGGAGCCCAGAAAAAATGAGTACAGAATGATAGTAAGTGTATCAGATGTTTAACCCTCCATGAACAGAGTGGCTGACTGTGCACTGCAGCTTGCTTCTGCTGCCCAGTATTAGAAGAGGGTATTTTGTACCACATGGGGCTAGCCTAGGAAAAGATCCAAACTTGATTTTTATTGAGTGCATATTGATTTTGCATCATAAAGTGGGAAAAAAAATTGATCCATTGTAAGTCAAGGACTGCCTGTATTAAAATATGCAACACTGGCTCTGAGTCATTAAAAGAAAATTTAAGTAAATCCCTCACTGTTTTTTTACTGAATGTCAGAGGGCTTTTCCTGGTAGCTCAGACGATAAAGCGTCTGCCTACAATGCAGGGGACCCTGGTTCAATCCCTGGGTCCGGAAGATCCTCTGGAGAAGGAAATGACAACCCACTCCAGTACTCTTGCCTGGAAAATCCCATGGATGGAGGAGCCTGGTAGGCAACAGTCTATGGGGTCGCAAAGAGTTGGACATGACTGAACGATTTCACTTCAATTCACTAGAGGGCTTTTCCATAGTTTGAGCTTGGAGTGATATATGGAAAATTCTGGTTTTGAATGATTCACCTGCTAATAATAGATGGATTAAAATTTGAAGATATTTGAAAGCATTCAAGACTCAAAAGAGACTGACACTGAATTAAATGATTAGGACTTAGATTAGAGTGGAAGCAATGGAGACTGAATGAAAGTTATAAATGACAGCAATAGTGCAATGCATGTTGAGGCTTATTTGTTGTCTGTTGTTTAGTCACTAAGTTGTGTCCTACTCTTTTGTGACCCCATGGACTATAGCCTTCCAGCCTCCTCTGTCCATGGGATTTTCCAGGAAAGAATACTGGAGTAGGCTGCCAGTTCCTCCTACAGGGGATCTTCCTGACCCAGGGATCAAACATGCGTCTCCTGCATTGGCAGGCAAATTCTTTACCACTGAGCCACAGGGAAGCCCATGGAAGCTTATTAATACTTTTAATTGTTTTATATGGCTATTTCACCAAATGTCCTTATAGCAGAGAATAACAATACAGACCTTATCAAGACTGATAAAAGCACCTAACACAGTGGATATTATTCCAAGTGCTTCATAAAAGTAAAATGCAGAATGCTTAGCCTCTAGTCATATCTCTTCTGCTTTTAATAATTTTAAAAAATTCTTAAGAAACTATTCTCAACAAATGGGTCTTGAAATTGCTGTATTTGAAGCATTCAACTTGGACTGCAAGGAGATCCAACCAGTCCATTCTAAAGGAGATCAGCCCTGGGTGTTTTTTGGAAGGAATGATGCTAAAGCTGCCACCTTTGTGAAGAGTTGACTCATTGGAAAAGACTCTGATGCTGGGAGGGATTGGGGGCAGGAGGAAAAGGGGACGACAGAGGATGAGATGGCTGGATGGCATCACTGACTCGATGGACGTGAGTCTGAGTGAACTCTGGGAGATGGTGATGGACAGGGAGGCCTGGCGTGCTGCGATCCATGGGGTCGCAAAGAGTCAGACACGACTGAGCGACTGAACTGAACAGAACTGAAGCATTCAACCATGTATCTCTTGTTTGCATTTTCACTTACTCTCTCATCACAGTAAGACAAAAACATCTTGAAGACAAGGACCATTTTATGCCCTCCGTAGTTCCTAAGTGTAATTGAAAATGTCAGCTTTTTCCTTCCTATGTTGAGGGAAAAAAGAAAAAAGGTCTTTTGCTTCTACTATTTTTTTCTCCCCTCTGAGTCTTCTTGGTGTGAATATCACACAAAACACTTACATTTATTTTTGTTTTTTTTTTAAATATAAATTTATTTATTTTAATTGGAGGTTAATTACTTTACAATATTGTATTGGTTTTCCCATACATCAACATGAATCCGCCACAGGTATACACATGTTCCCCATCCTGAACCCCCCTCCCTCCTCCCTCCCCATACCATCCCTCTGGGTGATCCCAGTGCACCAGCCCCAAGCATCCTGTATCCTGCATCGAACCTGAACCGGTGATTCATTTCATATATGATATTATACATGTTTCAATGCCATTCTCCCAAATCATCCCACCCTTGCCCTCTCCCAGAGTCCAAAAGACTGTTCTGTACATCTGTGTCTCTTTTGCTGTCTCGCATACAGGGTTATTGTTACCATCTTTCTAAATTCCATATATATGCGTTAGTATACTGTATTGGTGTTTTTCTTTCTGGCTTACTTCACTCTGTATAATCAGCTCCAGTTTCATCCACCTCATTAGAACTGATTCCAATGTATTCTTTTTAATGGCTGAGTAAGTGTATATGTACCACAGCTTTCTTATCCATTCATCTGCTGATAGACATCTAGATTGCTTCCATGTCCTGGCTATTATAAATAGTGCTGTGATAAACATTGGGGTACACGTGTCTCTTTCAATTCTGGTTTCCTCAGTATGTATGCCCAGCAGTGGGATTGCTGGGTCATAAGGCAGTTCTATTTCCAGTTTTTTAAGGGATTTCCACACTGTTCTCCATAGTGGCTGTACTAGTTTGCATTCCCACCAACAGTGTAAGAGGGTTCCCTTTTCTCCACACCCTCTCCAGCATTTATTGCTTGTAGACTTTTGGATCGCAGCCATTCTGACTGGTGTGAAATGGTACGTCATAGTGGTTTTGATTTGCATTTCTCTGATAATGAGTGATGTTGAGCATCTTTTCATGTGTTTGTTGCCATCTGTATGTCTTCTTTGGAGAAACATCTATTTAGTTCTTTGGCCCATTTTTTGATTGGGACATTTATTTTTCTGGAATTGAGCTGCAGGTGTTGCTTGTATATTTTTGAGATTAGTTGTTTGTCTGTTGCTTCATTTGCTATTATTTTCTCCCATTCTGAAGGCTGTCTTTTCACCTTGCTTATAGTTTCCTTTGTTATTCAGAAGCTTTTAAGGTTAATTAGGTCGCATTTGTTTATTTTTGCTTTTATTTCCAATATTCTGGGAGATGGGTCATAGAGGATCCTGCTGTGATTTATGTTGGAGAGTGTTTTGCCTATGTTCTCCTCTAGGAGTTATATAGTTTCTGGTCTTATGTTTAGATCTTTAATCCATTTTGAGTTTATTTTTGTGTATGGTGTTAGAAAGAAACACTTACTTTCTGCTTGTACTCACCAAATGCATGGAGGTCCCCCAGCCTTGAACATCAAGTAATTCTCTGTTACTCCAGCTGGGTGGCCTACAATTTAATTCAGTTCTAGCATTATTTCCTTGAAAATAGGATGAGATTCCCCAGATTACACATCAGTCCCATAAGTCTGGGCCACTCGCCACTTCAGATGCCAGGTGCAAACCTAGGTTATCACCTGTGCTTCTGACAAACTGCTGTAGACCTAAGGTCCCAAAGACCCTTCTCCTTGGTTTCCATGCGTTTGCTAGAGCAGCTCACAGAACTCAGGAAAACACCTATGCTTGTTACTTTATTAAAGGGTCTAATTAAGGATACAGATGAACATCCAGGTGAAAAAGATGTGTAAGGCAAGGTATGTGTGGAGGGGTGTGGAGCTCCTATGCCCTCTCTGCTCCCACTTTCCCAGAACCTCCACACGTTCACCAACCCAGAAGCTCTCTGAATGACCTTTACTGGGATTCTATACAGGCTTCCTCACTGGGCATGATCAATTATGAACTATACTTCCAGCCCCTTTCCCCTCTCTGGAGCATGAGGCTGAAAATACCCAGCTTCTAATCATGGCTTAATCTTTCGGTGACTAGTTCTGATCTAGGTGCCATCTGAGGAGTCTACCCAAAGTTGCCTCATTTTAACAAAGGAGGCTTCTAGTCTCTTATCACTTAGGAATTTACAAGGGTTTTAGGAGCCCTGCTCAGGAACTAGGGGAAGATATATAAGTGTGTGAGTTCAGTTATATCCTACTCTTTGCAACCCCATGGACTATAGCCCTCCAGGCTCCTCTGTTCAAGAATACTAGAGTGAGGGTGCCATTTCCTTCTCTCTCTCTCTCTCTCTCTCTCTATATATATATATATATACACACACACATATATAGTCTCAATTAGAAATATACCATGTGATTCTGATAAATATAGCCATTTTTGCATCACTCATAAGGTTCAGTTTTACAGTAACCATGTTATTCAGCTCACATGTATTTATTATATTTTAGAACTTTAGGCAAATCTTTTTTTGAATATAAACATGAAAAAGAAGTAAGGGCTTCTAGTTTAGCAAAGGAGGAAACTATATTGAATCCAAAATAATTGAATCCATTAGATGCTTTGCTTCTGCTGTTTTGCCCTTGTTCAGATTTTAAAGTTATTTTCTGGGTTGAACTGTATTGAGGCAGTTTAATCTCTGACCATGTTTTTTAGGACATAATTTTCCATTCTGCCTTTTTTGCATGCCAAATCAATTTTCAATATACATAATTTTCCTTGTAGATTTTAAAAGAATGATTTGCTGCATTAATACATATTATCTGATATATATTCTTCTTTGTGGATTTTTTTTTTTAGAAAGCTTTTATATCTGTATTTTTCTTTTTTTTTTTACTTAGTCCCACTTTTTCAGGTCAAATTTTGTCCATCCTCTCTCAATTTTTTATTCAAAACAAAATTGTGTGTAACAGATAAATCTGTTCTTAGTTTTATTGCAGGCTGATTAGTTTTAAAAGTATAATTTATTTCAAACATGAGTCTCTGAAACAATTTATATCAGCTGCAGTTCTATAATTGTATTGCTATCAGGCAGAGGGGGTCAAAACAATCTTTGAATCAGATGGCAAGGTCCCAGTGTCCTACCTTAAACTTCATACATATAATTGTGAACACAACAGAATCTAAACTCCTCAGAATGTGAAGATAATTACTATTATTACTTAGTTTTAGATATCTTGCAGTGGTGAGAAAAAGAAAATAAAATCTAGTGCTGTCTTGTCTGTGGTACTGAACTCTTGATTAATGAAACATGATCTAGTCCATCTATTAATTAGTGTGAATTAATATGAATATTAATTCATATTTTCCAGACATATGAATTACTATCATTCTTCAAACACTGTATTCTTTCTACTCTTCATCCATGACAACTCCACCATCTAAAATGACCTTTTCCACCATCTCTTCCAGTTGTTAACTCACTGATAAGTCTAATCTGATGACCCTAACCAAGAAACCTTTCTGTTTTCTGAGTACCTGTAGAACTCTGTTATTTCATATACTATTTAATATCTGAGGTTATCTCTAATTATTTTTTGTCCTCTGCTGAATTATAATGTTTATTGAGAATAAGAATACAACTTATTAATAATAGCGTTTTCTATAATTGTTGGTGTAATCCCTCACCTTTATTAAATAAATAAAAGCATATGTCAGGTGACTAATTCTGATTGCCACTTAGATAGAGGATAAATGAACAGGAACCTGCAGTGGAGGGACTCAAAGCCCAGCTTTAACATGTAACACAATTCTGCCAGATTTAGACAAAACATTCACAAAATTCCCAGACGATAATTGCTAATATAACAAGCCGCTGCATACCACTGTACCTGAAATAGGCAGGAGAGGTAATTAAAAATTAGCAGCTCTTAGCAAACAAATACACAATTCTGTGAAAACTGAATAGAAACTTAGAAACAAGTAGAAACTAAAAGTGTTAGTAGCATGAAAGTCTGTTTCAGGCAAGGTCTTGAAGGCTGTTTGGTCAACTCTGGATATATTAATGGACCAAATAGCAAGAAGTTAATGATTAACCTGAGATCCCATAGAGAAACTCCTATTAGAATATTCTGTTGTTTCCCCTGAAGTTATTATTAAAGCTGATACATGCTATTTGGACATAGAATATGGTGCTATTTCACCTTGTACTTTGCTGTGTCATAAGATATTTTATATTTTTTGGCTAGACGCTTTGCACTGCCAGTGTAGAAAGAGGGTCTTAACAAAAATATAATTCGGAGACTATGTATGCTTTTATTTTATAACTAAGTTTTCAGTAACTTCGAATATTGTGAAATAAAAAAACATAAAATCTTGTTTTTTTAAAGGACATAAAAATAGTTAAGTTGTTGCATACTTTTAAAACAGTAATGAGTGACTTTAAATATGTCTATAAAGGGATATTTAGAAGATCTAAGAGCTAGTACCATATGTCTATTTTAAAGAAATATATCTTGAGTACTCAAGATATATATCAATTTTGAAAATTAAACATTGGAAAGGAAAAATATTTTGTGTTATTACTAGAATGATTCAGTGCTTTCATTGTTTCATTGAAATTGTTTGAAACCCCTTTAATGAGTAGGAAATATATTTCAAATTTTGAGTTATATACAAAAATAGTGCAAATTCTGTATTACTTTATAAATATGATGATCAGATGTCCCAGTTAGCCCAAAGTATTCCCATCTGTTTTCCCAGTCTTAGTTATGATCATGTACTTTCACTATCACAATTGTCCTGGATTAAAGTAATAAATAATATGTATTACTATTTATAAAACAGAAATATCTAGTCCTAGAATTTTTCATTATGTTATTATGGGCGGAATATATGTTTTCCATATTCATACAAAGAAAAAAAAAGTTTATATAGCACAATGCTGTGTTTTTCTTAGTCTAAACATCACCAGGGATATATAAAAATGGATAATGTGAGATTTATTAGGTTATACACAATATTTGAGCTATTGTCTGCTAAGTGAAATTTTGTATGTGGTTTGCTCATATCAGTCATTGGAGGGATATTTATGTACCAGAAAACTAAAGTGTGACAAATGCCAAACTTAGCTGAGCATCTGCTAGTAGCTTTCCAGCTGATAAATTACTGATTTACTTTGATACATCTCAATTTTTTGCATATATGTTACTCTCGACAGTTCCTCATATTTGGAATCTCTAGAATTCAGGGGATAGATATACTACATTCTACCACCCTTATGGCAGAAAGTGAAGAGGAACTAAAAAGCCTCTTGATGAAAGTGAAAGTGGAGAGTGAAAAAGTTGGCTTAAACCTCAACATTCAGAAAATGAAGATCATGGCATCCAGTCTCATAACTTCATGGGAAATAGATGGGGAAACAGTGGAAACAGTGTCAGACTTTATTTTTCTGGGCTCCAAAATCACTGCAGATGGTGACTGCAGCCATGAAATTAAAAGATGCTTACTCCTTGGAAGGAAAGTTATGACCAACCTAGATAACATATTCAAAAGCAGAGACATTACTTTGCCAACAAAGGTTCATCTAGTCAAGGCTGTGGTTTTTCCAGTGGTCATGTATGGATGTGAGAGTTGGACTGTGAAGAAGGCTGAGCACTGAAGAATTGATGCTTTTGAAGTGTGGTGTTGGAAAAGACTCTTGAGAGTCGCTTGGACTGCAAGGAGATCCAACCAGTCCATTCTGAAGGAGATCAGCCCTGGGATTTCTTTGGAAGGAATGATGTTGAAGCTGAAACTCCAGTACTTTGGCCACCTCATGCGAAGAGTTGACTCATTGGAAAAGACTCTGATGCTGGGAGGGATTGGGGGCAGGAGGAGAAGGGGACGACAGAGGATGAGATGGCTGGATGGCATCACCGACTCAATGGACGTGAGTCTGAGTGAACTCCGGGAGTTGGTGATGGGCAGGGAAGCCTGGCGTGCTGCGATTCATGGGGTCGCAAAGAGTCGGACATGACTGAGCGACTGATCTGATCTGATCTGATGGAGTAACTTCAGTGCCTAACTCCTGAACCACTGGATTCTCCCAGGCAAATTTTATGTACCAGGATTGAACAAAAAGACCAGTGCATGTTCATAGTATTGCAGGACTGATAACTTTGACCAGGTTTATGGTTTCTCTCCCTTCAGTTTACCTCTGAACCAACCTAGAAGCAGAGCAATGATATTCAGGGATAAAAATGAATAGATATCACTCTGCAAATGCTTCCTATTTCCCAAAGAGGCACTTCCTAAGTCAGGTAGTCAGTGCAGCCTGCTGAGACTTGAGAAACTGGTCAGAAGGCACTGGATTGGTAGCATCTTAATCCATTGAGTCAAGGTTTAATTTCAGTTTCCATACAAGGGAGAATTCTTGTAATATTCTACTAATTGCAAACATATTTGTTCTATTTTTTTTTTTTTCCTGTGTTATCCAGGCCACACCAGGTGTGGTCATGGCTTATCCTACATATGACACAGCAGGACACATCCTATACACACACACAGATGGATCCACTTTAGCCAGGGTCAAGGTTTCTAGATATTTTACTTCTTGAATCTAATATCAGAAATATAAGAGTTTAAGCTCTATGTTTCAAAGTATCTTGTGACAAATAGGTCCAGATAGAGAATTAGTTTCAGGGTATAGGGGATGTTGGAAGACAGCATTAGTCTAGAAAATAAGAGCATGGGCTCAAGTCAGACAATCTGGCTTTGATTCAGAGCCTAACTCTGTCTCTTCCTTTCTGTGTAACCTTGCTCAAGGTATATAACCTTTCTAGTTATTAGTTTTCTCATCTGTAACATGAGTAATTGTAATAACCATGTATGTGAATGTTAGACAAAGTGGACTAGGTGATAAGTTTATAATACACACCAAACAACATTATGAAGCTATTACAAAAACGTAATAATATAACGCATATTGAGCCTGGCACATAGAAAGCCCTCAAAAATTGAGAGTTCTCATTGCCAGTTACGGTAGTCATTGCAGTGTAGTATCGTTGCCTGTGGCAGTTTCCTAGTCTTCAGGGAATGTACAGCCAGTTGTGCATCGAGTCACTTGAAACCTTTAATTTCCTTCCTGGTCCTTGTAGTGCTGTCATATGGACTCAGTTGGGAGTAGCACAAGGGGCAACTGAATTATTTATACATAATAGATTTTAACATTATTATAATAATCACTTGATTACCCATTAAAGGATTACAATAATGTACTGATCAATTGTTTGTACCTAACCTGGAAAAATTGGAATTAAGCTATTTTTTTTTTTAATTTGCAAAAGGTCACTTTAGGAAGAAAGACAAATTGGATTAATGCATAATTGGGCCACTTACAAATTTTATGAACAGTTCATTAAATATTAAGCGAAGCTTAGGTCTAAGTGCATCTGCATCTTTGAGTAAGTTTTCTTTACTCTACGTTTGTCAGGGGAAATCTCTGAACTCCTTCCGTTGCCTCACTTAAGACACTTCCATATGTCTTACAAAACTCCAGCCACCATGTTACAGCTGGGGTGTAGACTTAGAAGAAGCGCCCAGCTGTTTCAAATCACACTGTGCTGGACAGCTCTTTATTTCAAAGCCATTGTTACAGTTGAATGCTATTAGATGTGGAATAGAGAATTGGAGAGATATAAACAAGATGGATTTTTGTTTCTTTACGTATGAGGCTACTCAGCTTGCTTAAAGAAGCCAACATTCCTTTAAACCTTGCAAATGCTGATTTTTGAACAATAGACTATTATATTCAAATTTAAATTGTGGACAGTTTTTACTCAATCAAGAGGTTGTTTAGGAGGATGTACACTTGACATTTAAAGTAGGATAACAACCCCGCAGCTACTGTTTGAAAGTATAACTTCCAGGTGGTCAAATTATCTGGTCATTTATAAGACAAGATTTCAGAAAAAGTCAGATTTGAACTTTTTTCCTTGAAATAAGTGGAATATTTTTCCAGCTCGTTTTTCATAGTGTTCTCTCTTTTTTTAATATTTAGCAGAGAGGACATTAGCCTAGGGATCAGATGGTTTACAGAGTGGAAAAATATTGCTTTATAATAAAAGGAGGATATTGAATAAAGCCCAGATTTAATACCCAGCCTAACAGAACACCCTGATGAATGTAATTGCATTTTAAGCATTCTGATTAAATTTTTTGATCCATATTGCATTTGTTTTGCTTGTGAATCTTTTATGAAAAAAAAAAGTGTCTGGAGATTAAAGGATTAGTGAGTTCTTAAGAAGCTGGGCAGCTGCTAAAGCATCTGAATATTCTTGCTTAAAGATGGTTGAAAAGCTGCATTAATCTCAGCTGTTACAGTGAGTGATATGGCTGAAACTAGACTATTTAGAGGGAAATGCCCTAAGGAAAACGTCTTTCTATAGTGGACGACATGAATGATGTTCACTGTAAATGAAAAAAAAAAAAAATCTAAACAACAGGGCAGTTAAAAAGAAATTTATCAGCTATGCTGACTTGTTAAGGAATAATACTTTTCCTCCCTTCTCATTTCTTAGGCTAATTGAGAATTCAGGGAATATATAAAGATTAAGAAATAATTTGCATGCTCTCAAATCCTAAGTGCCAGTCATGTCTCTTGATAACCAGACAATAAAAGGACTAACGGATTAGCATAGCTATTTTACCTTGGAAGAGAAGTTTTTGTCAGTGACAGAATAACAGGTAATTGAGCAATGTTCAATATAGCAGTTTGTTTTGTACAATATTCAACTTTCTAAACAAGCGGCCCAACATAAAATATAGGGAGTCCTTTTTGAAAATTTTCTATATATTTATTTGTTTATTTTTTGGCCACACTAGTTCTTTGTTGCTGTGCAAGGGCTTTTCTAGTTGCAGCAAACAGCAGTTATCTTCTAGTTGCCATTGTACAGGCTTCTCAGTGCCCTGTCTTCTCTTGTGAAGCACAGGCTCTAGGGCAGGCAGGCTTCAGTAGTTGCAGTACACAGGCTCAGTAGTCATGGCACATGGGCTGTAGTTGCTTTGTGGCATGTGGAATCTTCCCAAACAGGACTCGAACCCAAATCCCTGCACTGGAAGGTGGATTCTTATTCACTGTACCACCAGGGAAGTCCAGGAGTTCCCCTTTGTATTCAGAAAATTGTTTCTAAATTCTTACAAAGGTTAAATGTGCTAAAGTCAAATTGAGGTTCCCACACATGTGTGTATGTATATATTTTTTTCATGGTCCCATACATGTGTGTGTGTGTATATGTATATTAGTATGTATATGTATATATATATATGTGTATATATATATATATAAATATATAAAATCATGGTCCACACAGGTCTGCAACCTAGGATCAGGGCAATCTGGTGAACTAGTGAGAGCTTTATAGATCCCTTGAGATGGATGTGGCCTTGGTAGCTGTGTTAGCTGGATGCTGGTACCCTCAAAAGTCATGAAGAAAGAAAAACTTATAAATTCCTGTTTGGGAATGATACTCAGCCAGTTCTCTGTATGTGTTAATGACCTCTCATGGGCTTTCACCCATCTAAGGTGGCTTTACTGAACAGATAAGCTCTATGCTAATGGTTCTTAACCTTGGCTGTCAATAAAAATCTAAGGAAGATTTGAACAAATTCTAGTGAAGGGCTTTTATTGGGGGAGGGGAATAGAGGAAAAGGAAGAGGGGGGGGTTAGAATCTGATTTCCTATATTTGAGACTTGGTTTCTTTGAGAACGAATATTCTAGCTTCCTGAGGAGCTGGAGTGCAGCAGAAGCTTTGGAAAGTCTTTCCATTTGATACTCACAAGGAGAGAATGGGCTGGAAATGAAGAGAGAGCCCATTCTCAGTGAGGAATGTGCACGGGTGTGCTTAGTCACTCAGTCATGTCCAACCCTTTGCAACCCCGTGGATGGTAGCCCACCAGGCTCCTCTGTCCATGGGGTTTCCCAGACAAGAGTATTGGAGTGTATTTTCATTTCCTTCTCCAGGGAATCTTCCCAACCCAGGGATTGAACCTATGTCTCCTCTGTCTCCTGAATTGCAGCAGGATTCTTTACCCATGAGCCATCTGAGAAGCCCAATGAGGAGCGTACTAATGGTGTTTCTTTCAGTTCAGGCAGAGCACCTACCAGTGCTAACCATAAGAATTTCCTAAGAACATCATCACCACCTCTGTAGTGTGGTACAATGTCCTTTACCTGTCCCCACTGTGCCTAAAATGGCATTGCTGGAGGATGCTCAGACTAAACTCACTCTATGAAAGGTAATGTGTAGTGTCCATTATTGAGAAATGCCAGGCATTGAATACCCATGGTCCATCATTGCTCAATTTAGTTTCAAGATTTCAGTAACTTGTACATAAAATCCAGTGTCTATCTAGAATACTGAAGAAATACCATCCATTACAGTGAATGAGCCAAACTGATCAAAGAGCAACAATTGAAAATGTGTTAAACTATCTTATTTTTTGTTCTTTGAAAACTTTTTATTGAAGTATAGTTGATTTACATCATTATATTTATTTCTGCTGAACAGAAAAGTGATCCAATTATACATATATATAAATGTATATATATATATATATATATATATATATATACACACATACACATGTGCTATTTTGGGAGCTTCACAGGTTGCTCAGTGGAAAAGAATTCACCTGCCAATGCAGGAGATCCAGGAGACTTGAGTTTGATCCTTGGGTCAGGAATATCTCCTGGAGGAGGAAAGGGCAACCCACTCCAGAATTCCTGCTGGGATAATCCCATGGAGAGAGGAGCCTGGCGGGCTATAGTCTGTGGGGTGACAGAGTCTGACATGACAGAGCAAATACATGCACATGCATTCTTTTCAATATTCCTTGCCATTTTGATTTATCAAGAATCAACTCTGGTTCTTTGAGTTTTGAATTGTGCAATTATAAAGTTTATTGAGTTTATGGAAAGCTTTGAGGCCAGTGGACTGCCAGTACACACAGAGTCATGCACACAATTACAGAATCTTTAGACTCCTGGGTTTAGTTCAGTTAAGTCACTCAGTCATGTCCGACCTTTGCCACCCCATGTACTGCAGCACGCCAGGCCTCCCTGTCCATGGCCAACTCCCAGAGTTAACTCAAACTAATGTCCATTGAGTTGGTGATGCCATCCAACCATCTCATCTTCTGTTGTTCCCTTCTCCTCCTGCCTTCAATCTTCCCCAGCATCAGGGTCTTTTCAAATGAGTCAGTTCTTCAGATCAGGTGGCCAAAGTATTGGAGTTTCAGCTTCAGCATCAGTCCTTTCAATGAATATTCAGAGTTGATTTCCTTTAGGACTGACTGGTTGGATCTCCTTGCAGTCCAAGGGACTCTCAAGAGTCTTCTCCAATACCCCAGAGAAGATTCCTGGGTTAAGAATTACTAATTCAATGGAGAAGAAATAAAAAGCTCTTGGTCAAGAGATAAGTTCTTAAGACTTATTAAATCTGGGATATTTAGCAAATAGCTTGGAGAAGGTGATGGCACCCCACTCCAGTACTCTTGCCTGGAAAATCCCACGGATAGAAGGGCCTGGTAGGCTGCATTCCATGGGGTACCGAAGAGTCAGACACGACTGAGCGACTTCTCTTTCACTTTTCATTTTCATGCATTGGAGAAGGAAATGGCAACCCACTCCATTGTTCTTGCCTGGAGAATCCCAGGGACGGTGGAGCCTGGTGGGCTGCCGTCTATGGGGTCACACAGGGTCGGACACGACTGAAGTGACTTAGCAGCTGCAGCAGCAGCAAATAGCTTAGCTATCCTTAGAATTAATATATTCATTTATTGTTTTAAAATGAGAAGTATATTTAAATGTTTATTAAAAAAATGAGAAAATATGTAGTGCTGTGTAAATACTGTGCAGATAGAAGGTAGTGTCACTAATAGTTTAAGTGATCAAAACGTTCACTCACTTTTCAGAAGCATCACTTACTTTTGAAAACTTCTTTTCACTTAGTATGATTTTTAAAACACAATTGTGATTAATAAATATTATTTTACATATGTCATTCATCTAGTAATCAAAACATTAGTGTTTTCATGTCACACTATCATGAGATTTTAAATAGCCAGAGATATTTCCAGAGTTTTATTTGACAAAACGTATTACTATGTGTGATGCATTGTAGTTTAAATAAACAAAATATCAGCATTGGTGATACACTTGATTCAAATGCCACTTAGACTCTTGCTGTCTGGGGAAAGTTGGCAATTCATTGAGACTTGCTGAATCTCATTTTCTTCATTTATGAAAGCATCATCAATAATTGGAATATTATTACTAATACATTTAATTTAAATAATAAATATATTTGTTTCCTTAGATATGCAGTCCGTTCTGCTTAGGTTTTATAGTACTACATATATCAAATACCAGTGAATACACTGTCAAATTACAGAGTGGTCTGTTCTTTTGGGTTTCGTGGGTGACACAGTGGTAAAGAATTTTTGTCTGCCAGTGCAGGAGTTACAGGATCCCTGGGTCAGGAAAAATCCCCTGGAGAGGGAAATGGCAACCCACTCGAGTATTGTTGCCTGGTAAATTCCATGAACCGGGAGCCTGATGGGCTACAGTCCACTGGGCTGCAAAGAGTGGGACACGACTGAGCACTCACTATTTATATGTAACAAATGGCCTTTTCAAGTGTAAAAAGTTTAAAATCACACTAAGAATAATTATTCTAGTCAAGACTTCACACATCAATGAAAGTGAAAGTAGAACAAAATAAACTAGCATAAACATAAAACTGGCCCAGAAATGTCTAAAAACATTAAAAAAAATCTTTACTATCATTTAATAACTTATTTAGAAGCATGACATATTTTAATATTTTTCTTAAAAGTTATATAATCATTTTAAAAATTTACTATTTTTTTTTCTCATTTGGTGGTGTATGATTACTCTTGGACCTCTTATGCAAAACTCTCTTGCAAACTTTTTTCAGAACATCATTTTTCTCAGCCCCATAAAATTGAAATTTTTAATGGATTTAGGAATAAATCTAAAAATTCTAAGGAAAGAAAGATAGTGAAATCCAGAATGGAAATTTTAAAATAGAGGTGTATCATTAAAAGAAGAAACATTCAAGTCAGCATCATAGATAAGAGTAATGTTACCTATTCCATGTTCTTTAAATTCTGCATAGTTCTTTCACGTATATGAATTCTTGTTAACAGCTCCAAAATATTCCATTGAAAGCTTTTAACCATTTTATATGGTAGGTGGACCAAGAAAAGTATGAGTTGTCCAAGATTATATAATTGTTGTAGTTGCTCAGTCACAAAATCATGTCCAACTCTTTGTGACCCAATGGACTGCAGCACACTAGGCTTCCCTGTCCTTCACTATCTCCTGGAGTTTGCTCAAACTCATGTCCACTGAGTCTGTGATGCCATCCAGCCATCTCATCCTCTATTGCTCCCTTCTCCTCCTGCTCTCAGTCTTTCCCAGCATCACAGTCTTTTCCAATGAGTCAAGTCTTTGCATCAGGTGACTCAAATATTGGAGCTTCAGCTTTAGCATCAGACCTTCCAATGAATATTCAGGGTCAATTTCCTAATATTATATAAACCTCATTACCTCTTGCCAGATATTATCACAAGAAAATACTGATGATCTTATTCCCTTTTGTGATATGTACATTATGTCAAAAATTTATTTGTTCAGCAAACAACAATATTTGAAAGAATTCAAAACACCTGGTTTAAATGATTTACCTTAAGAGCAATTGGCAAGCAGGAACCTAATTCTGGAACTGAAGTGCTATTTTCTGCCATTATTTCTTTAATAGAGGTATGTTTAGGAACTTGGGGCAGAGTTTTAAATAATACATTTTTCCTTGAGGATGATCATTATGAGATATATTTGAAATAATCATTGAAATATAAATTGTCTGTTAAAATGATCACATATAATTTTAACAGCTGAGTTAGCCATGACTAGCTTTTTATATTTGTACAGATACACTAGACTGAATTCCTACTGTTCAACTGATGAATACCTAGCAGGTGAAAACAAATTTTCACTTTAAGGAAGCCAAATACAATTGGTAATTCTGCTTTAAAAATCACAGGTAAATATATTATTGTTATTTGAGAAGTAAATAAAACTCATATTCCATTCAAGGAAAACATTTTTAAAGATCTCATATAATTAAATATTTTCAAATAATTTTCTAATAAAATAAGTGAAATAAAAGAAAAATGAAATTAGTTAATTAAATTTTGTATAAAATATATGAGAATAAATGAAAAGAACATATTTTTTAAATACCTGAATATATAGCTATTGGGATATACTTGGCCTTAATGACATATTTGATGTTCTCAGCCTTAACTTTTAATATTTCAAATGATATATCTAATCATACAGTGTGTTATAGCACTAATCTTTTTCTTCTTCAAATAATTTTATGACAGTTAATCTACATAACACATTGTCAGACATAAGTTTTTAGAATCATGATCAGAACCATCATGTGAAGAAATTTGGTTGACATTGTTATGTAGTTGCAAAAGTAATTTTTGATTAATAATAACCATTAATGTTGAAATAACCAGATAGTCATGAAAATCACTCAAAGAGGAGTTTCCCCTTCTGTAAACGATGTTGAGGTACCCTGGGGGAAAGTAGTAGAGTGACATTTGTCTAAACATAGGAGCAACTCAATTCAAATACCAGCTCTCAAAGTATTTATTGATTCAATTTTAATTTTTACTTATTATTTTATTGTTTTCAATGAATTATCTGAAATTTTCCACATAAAGTAATGTGTTGTATTATTTCAAATCCTCAGTGCTCAAATTTGTATAAACCGGCCATACATCTTTGAATTACATTATTCATTATAAAGCAATAAACCAATAAGCAAATACTGAAATATGCCATTATTTTAGGCAATGTAGGAAAAATAAATTACATCATTTAACATTGTTAAAATGTCTAATTTAGTATAAATAATTTGTCCGGTTGCTCACTGAAGCAATAATTTTAAACTTTAAACTGGATTCTCCATTGTTAATATATATATATATATATATATCAGTGTAAATTGCGTTGAAGTGCAGTTCTATTATTAGCTAAATTTTCAAGCACAAAACCTTGCTGAGGCAGGGTTTGTCATTAATGATGGTGGACATAAATCCATATTTCATCGTTTACTTGATATTGTTATATATTTTTTGCCAACTTCATGTCAGATTTGATTAGATCATCATGGTTTCTACTGCATAATAAGGGTGAAGAACTGTTACTAAGGGACTTACTGGCTCAGCCATTCTCCTGCTGTTTTCTTTGCTTGCCTAGTAGGATTTTCCTCAATAGTTTTGAAGAATCTTTTTATAGTGCTTTTCAAAAGGGTTAGTTTCAATAGAACTAGGTAATGTTGTGAATATAAACTCCTTTAACCAGACTCATCTTTATAAACTGGGTTACCATAGTGGCTCAAATGGTAAAGAATCTTCCTGAAATTCAGAAGATTCAAGATCTATCCCTGGGTCAGGAAGATGTCCTGGACAAGGAAATGGTGGCTCATTCCAGTATTCTTTCCTAGAGAATTCCATGGATAGAGAATCCTGGTGGTCTGCAGTCCATGGGCTCACAAAGAGTTGGACACAACAGAGAGACTAATGCTTTCCCTTTTTCCATCCTTATAAAATGCAGCAAGTCAGAAAGTGCTGAAAACAAACATGTCCGGTGAGAGCAAGATAGAACTTCATTGCCAGCCTCTATTCTCTGTTCCTTCAACGTTTCCCTTGAGATACTGCCATCCTCTGTAGAAACGGAACTTTGTCAAACTCAATGAATAAGGGCCCAACACAGCAACATAGACGGACCCAGAGATAGTTGTTGTTGTCCAGTCACTAAGTCCTGTCCGACTCTTTGCAGCCCCATGGACTGCAACATGATAGGCTTCCATGTCCTTCACTATATCTCAGAGTTTGCTCAAACTCATGTCCATTGAGTCAATGATGCCATCCAAGCATCTCATCCTCTGTTGTCCCTTTCTTCTCCTGCCCTGAATCTTTCCCAGCATCAGGGTCTTTTGGAATGTGGCTCTTCACATCAGGTGGTCAAAGTTTTAGGGCTTCAGTTCTTGCAATGAATATTCAGGATTGATTTCCTTTAGGATTGATTGGTTTGATCCTGCAGTCCAAGAGACTATCAAGAGTATTCTTCAGAACCACTGTTCAAAGGCGTTGATTCTTTGGTGCTCAGTCTTTTTATGGTCCAACTCTCACTAATGGAAAAACCATAGCTTTAACTATATGGATCTTCATCAGCAAAGTCATGTCTCTGCTTTTAATATGCTGTCTAGGTTTGCCATAGCTTTTCTTCCAAGGAGCAACCATCTTTTAATTTCATGGCTGCAGTCACCATCCACAGCGATTTTGGAGCCCCCAAAATAAAGTTTGTCACTGTTTCCATTGTTTCCCCATCTATTTGCCATGAACCAATGGGACTAGACACCGTGATCTTAGTTTTTTGAATGTTGAGTTTTAAGCCAGCGTTTTCACTCTCCTCTTTCATCCTCATCAAGAGGCTCTTTACTTCCTCTTCACTTTCTATGATTAGAGTGATATCATCTGCATGTCTGAGGTTGTTGATATTTCTCCCAGAAACCTTGATTCCAGCTTATGGTTCACCCAGCCCAGCATTTCAGACAAAGACAAATATCATATAATATCACTTATATGTGGAATCTTTTTTTTTAATGATACAAATGAACTTATTTACAAAACAGATACAGACTCACATATTTAGAGAATGAATTTGTGGTTACCAGGGAGAAGTGGATGGGAGATAGATTGGGAGTTTGGGATTGATTTGTATACACTGGGCTATGTTTAAAATAGGAAGCACACAAAAATATATTGTACAGCTCAGGGAACTCATCCCAATATTCTGTAATAACCTAAATGGGAAAAAAATCTGAAAAAGAATAGCTACATGTACATGTATAACTGAATCACTTTGTTGTATAACTGAAACTAATACAACATTTAATCAACTGTTTCCATAATATAATATAATATAAAACAATATAAAATATTTTTTTAAAAAGCTTAGATTTATGTCTTCTTTTTACTGAAGCAGTGAATAGAAGGAGAAGTTGTAACATCTTATTTCTTTAACCCAGTGAATCCTTCTGTGCACATTTAGGAATGCATCCCCCCATTTTGGGTGGACCTTTGCTTTAGAGATAGAGGAAGAATGTAAAACATCAGTGTTCAGTAACAGGTAAATCAAGGTATGTTTTTAATTTACACTAGGAGGAGCCTGGTAGGCTGCAGTCCATGCT